>NC_134272.1:82431221-82598721 GCF_031893055.1 Leptodactylus fuscus
CTCTCTCTCTCTCTCTATCTCCTATCTATCTATCTATCTATCTATCTATCTATCTATCTATCTATCTATCTAGCTCCTATCTATCCATTATCTATCTATCTATCTATCTATCTATCTATTATCTATCTATCTATCTATCCTTCTATCTATCTATATTCTATCTATCTATCTATCTATCTATCATATATCTATCTATCTATCTCCTATCTATCTATCTATCTATCTATCTCCTATCTATCTATCTATCTATCTATCTATCTATCTATCTCCTATCTATCTATCTATCTATCTATCTATCTCCTATCTATCTATCTATCTATCTATCTATCTATCTATTATCTATCTATCTATCTATCTATCTATCTATCTATCTATCTCCTATCTATCTATCTATCTATCTATCTATCTATCTATCTCCTATCTATCTATCTATCTATCTATCTATCTATCTCCTATCTATCTATCTATCTATCTATCTATCTATCTATCTCCTATCTATCTATCTATCTATCTATCTATCTATCATATCTATCTCCTATCTATCTATCTATCTATCTATCTATCTATCTATCTCCTATCTATCTGTTATCGAAGAGTCCCACCACAAGGAGAAAAAGAAGGATTAGACGTCTTTTAGTCTTTTTTCTAACACTTTACACAAAGAAACATCTTAGTATATATTTTTCTGAATCTCCACCAGTGTCAAGTTGGCCGTACACCTTTTAGAGCCGATACCAGATCACTGGTGTGGGTGACAGCTCTTCCTCCTAAACTCATGTTCACTTTCATACATAGTCTATTTTAGGTTTTAAAGGGTTAACGTGAGTTGCTGCCTTGGTTTGTTCGTCATTTTAGGTGCTCCATGCAAAATTATGTGTGTGTGTGTGTGTGTGTGTGGGGGGCCCTACTCAAAACTTTTAGGCCATGTCCCCTCTTTACCAGGACTGCCCACCCATTGGCAAGTCAAAAAAAATCCCTATTATTGTTCCCTGCACGGTATAATGCTACTTTATTGCCCCCATAATACATTTCCCCCATTATTGGAACCCCACAGTTCATTGCCCTGTACTGGCCCCAGTCTGGTGCATTGTCCTCCATTGTCCCCTGTAGAGCCTCACACATAATACTGTCTACCAGCGGAGTGTGAGACTAGAAGTAACAACCACTCCAAGAACAGTAAGCTACTGTCCACACAAACATAGACGAAGACTTGTTTCTAGAATACTGCCCCCTGTGGACAGAAAAACATCTAAATGGTGGATGTAATTTTTTTGTAAGTGTCTAATATTATTACGATTAGATTTTCTATTATTTCAATGTTTTTCCCAGAAAGCATTGCTTGTGTCTCTACAGAGAACCGGCGCCCCCCGACCATCTTACCCAGTCAACCAGCGCCCTACAGATATATACTGCAGTTTGTCGCTAGTTTGGCTGATATTCCTAGCCATGTTGTAAAGGGAACGCCTAGGATTTAATTCCTTAGAACCAGATAGTGTTTTTATTTTCTAATTCTAGAGCTCTTAGGTGTTATCTTCTATTGTAATCCCGTCTGTGAAGTTGGGAGCTGTACAATGTACAGAGATCTTTCCAATGATCTCTTTATACAGAGGCCTGGAACTATGGCAAAGGGGCATCCTCTATGTGTAGGAGACGGAAGGTTTCACCATAGTCCTAGGTGGGGATTCTCTACATGTTCAAGACCAATCTGGATGACTTTCTTGAAGATAGGACTATCGCAGGTTATGGCAGCTAGGAATTTTTGGAATAGGATGTTGATCCAGGGACTTAGTCCAATTACAATATTCAGAACTGGGAAGGATTTTTTTTCTCAGTTTCAACCTTGTTGGGTATTTTGCTTTCCATTGGATTTATAGGTTGGTCTTGATGGGCTTGTGTCTTTATCCCTCTTTATCAATGTGTCCATGACTGCTGCAAAAGTTCCTACAAAATTGGCAAGTGTGTGTCTATTATTAGGCTTAGTGGGCAGAGTGAGAATTGTAGAATTGTGCTTTTTTTTAAAAAAAATATAGATTTTTTAGAAATATTTTCAAGGGACATATTCCCTTTAAGGCTTTTGATGTTGACTTACAAGGTATCTACTCTATCTATAGGTGCCATTAAATGTACAGTTTTCTTTCTTTTTCTTCTGAAGAGAGATGATATGCATTACCTGTAAGACCCCTATACCAGATGGATGAACCAATACCCCCGAACATTGATATTATATGACATATACTTAAAAAATAAATAAATATACAGTACATATGTTGTGGGTTTTTTTTGGAAGATGTGAACTCATTTGATCTTCTTGTATTTGTCACTGTCATGGCTGAGCCTAGTCTTGCTGATGACTTTGTTGCTACAATGAAACTTTACAAAGTTCCGGGTTCCAGTCTGATCCTTGCAGTAATGGGGAGATCAGACGCAGTAGGTCCTTGCACAAACCACAAGACATTTCCATTGTTTTTATGTTTACTGCATGAGCTTTTCCTTTCTGTTACAATAACTGCTGATTTCGAGCAGTTTATCCCCTAGCTGCATTTCAGTTTACACTCAAGAGCCAAAACAGCAGGGGAACCAATGGAGCAGTCAAGCAGAGTGGTTTTAACAGGAAAATGTGTTAGAAGACGTTCCTCCCTTGGTCCTCTGTAGTTCTCCTGGCATCTCACATTATAAGCCTTTATCCTCTCAAGTGTGGAGCAAAACTGGATGTGCAGAGCCTTGCTCTTCCCAGTCCCACCCTATGGTAAACCCCGGCCATGGGCTCCTGAGGCCGCTTATAATGCTCTATGCTCCGTAATAGGTTTCTCAATAATAAAAATGTGTATGCTGGGAAATCAGACAAAGCGCTCGGAGGAAATGATTGTAGCGCTGGTTTGTGTCATCCACTTCTGTAACTCTTTGTCAAGTGAACTTGCTCGCCTTAAAGGGGTTTTCTCATCTCATAAAGCGATGGCGTATTGCTAGGAAATGCCTTCGCTTTATGATCGATAGGGACTATCTTTCCAACCTCTGGGACTCAGCAATCCTGAGGAAGGAGGAAATGCTGTTTTACTGTGTGTCCCCTTCATTGTTGTCCTCTGCACAGTGCTGCCATCCACCTCCTGTGCTGGGAACTGCACCACACATCCATTCAAGTCAATGGAGCCGGCTGCAGTTCTCAGCACCGCTGGTGGCTTTTAGTAGGGAAAATTTAGAAGGGGACACAGCAGTACACTCAGTCAGATGGGGGTCCTGGAGGTCAGTATGCCACCATTCATAAACTGATGGAAAATCCCAGTGCTATATACCATCACTTAATAATACTACCACTTTAAGTCTCCATCTTCCCATATCTCGTACTCATATAGATGGCTTGGTACAACCTCCATCCTGCAATAATAGGATGGCCTTAGAAGTCTACGGAACGCTATTGTACTCTCACAAGCCTCTGGTTTCATATGGAGGTTTACTATACAGAGGGCGCCATAATGGAGGGCTATACGTCTCTAGAAGCAGAGCTTATAGGGGAGAATAGTTTAGCTAGCTGGAGCTGGACTGAGGCAGTAGATGATGGCCCATAAAGTGCCCATGACTCCTTAGCCCTATAGCGGATCTATATGCCATCATAGCACCTTCTGCACATGTTTCTGCCATGTCTACAAGGTCTTGCCAATAATAGACTGGTTGTTACGGTATATTGACATTATGAATGTTTCGCCTCAAAATCAAATCTAAATTCCACCTAAAATCTGCCCCTCATTCATTTCAATAGGAGGTTTGCAGATTTTTTTCAGCTAGTGGATAGAATAAGCATGATGTTCGATCCTCTGGTGTATTCCACCGGAAAACTCCCATTGAAGTGTATGGGAGGCAGAAAAATTCCGCCTGGTCAGTGCGGAATTGGCAAATTCACCCAGATTTAGTGGCCGATTCTGTGGCAGAATTTGGTCAAAGAGAAAATTCAGCTCCAAATACGAGAACTTGTACTGATTCCTCTGTGTGAACATTGATCTTATATCATATGGCAATGTATGTACATGACAGGTGTGCAAAGTCTTCAGCTATTCTCCCCTCAGCCGTGTACATAGAATGAATCTCTATAAGAGGGTGAAGGGCCACTGGGCCCCCGCAGCAAACATGGCCGTGACTCCTACCAATGTGGTTGTGGTGTAAACCTATGACTTGTCATTCTCTCTAATATCTTCACTGATACTGATATAATATCGACTCCAGCAGGACGCCATGCAACGACTATAACACAGGACCGGAGTCTGGATCTGGTGACTCAAGCTTCTTCTTCTTCTTTTTCTTTGGCTGAGATTCCTCCAAGTTACGACGCTAAAGAAATTGTCATTTTCCAGTAAGTTAACCATTAGCAGGGTGAAATGAGTGAGAAAAAAGCATCTGTCTTCTCTCAGTCTTGTATTAGATCCAACGTGAGTCTTCCAAAAGGTCCGGAGTCTTGGAAACAAACAAAACAGGCAGGAGGCCAAGACGTAGGAACATACGGTAACCTGGTCAGCGGCAGCCGTGCGCCATGTAACACACAGGGATATTGTCAGGTGAAGCAGGAGAAGCCAGATGTACAGCCCTCGTCTTACTGTATAATCAGAGTATAAATACAAATGTATCACCATCATCAGAATAGTTATTATTATTATTATTATTATTTAGAAATTATGATAAAAATATTGATAAATTCTAGTAGTAGTAATAATAATAATAATAATAATAATAATAATAATAATAATAATAATAATAAAATAATAATAATATAATAATAATAATAATAATAATAATAATAATAATAATTTTACGCCTATTATTTTATTATTATTATTATTATTATTATTATTATTATTATTATTATATTATTACTACTAGAATTTATTAATATTTTTATCATAATTACTATATAATAATAATAATAATAATAATAATAATAATAACAATAATAATAATAATAATAAAATAATAGGTCTGTATGATTAATAGCTATAACAATAATAACAATACATAAAACATAATGTGTCATCAGATAACATCTCAATTTTTTAATCAAGTTTTTAAGAAATTTTTGGTGATTTTATTATTTTTTTTTTTTACATTTTCCATGTTATCTATATTAAAGGGATCCTATCATTAAAACTCAATTTTTTCTCACTAACATGTCAGAATAGCCTTAAGAAAGGCTATCCTCCTCCTACCTTTCGTTGTCTCACCGCCGCTGGCTCAGGCCTAGGGCAAAGCTGACTGCGCATGCCTGCCAGCCACAAGAAAATGGCCACTTACAATACTCACAATAACAACAACACACTCATTATATGGCGTCCCAACGAGCTGCTGAGATGTCAGAACAATCACGGGCACAGCGTGAGGAATGAGTTCAGTGGCAGGCCAGTTTGACAGCTGTCAAAACGCCGGAGCAGGCAGATCATCAACGCCAACAACACGCTCATTATATGGCGTCCCAGCGAGCTGCTGACATGCCGGAACAATCACGGGCACAGTGTGAGGAATGAGTTCAGTGGCGGGCCAGTTTGACAGCTGTTTAAATGTTGGAGCAGGCAGATCATCAATACCAAAAACACGCTCATTATATAACGTCCCAGTGAGCTGCTGAGATGCCGGAACAATCACAGGCACAGTGTGAGGAACAAGTTCAGCAGCAGGACAGCTTGAGAGCTGGCGAAATGCTGGAGCAGGCAAACCATCGATGGCAGCAATTTGCTGAATGTAGGCGGATCATTGACACCAACAACCCGTGGGCAGAGGCTAATATATATATATATATATATATATATATATATATATATATATATATATATATATATATATAAAATAACAAATAACATACATATTAAAAACAACAAAAAAATTCTTTAAAAATATGTTTAATATAAAAGTGTGAATTAAACGATAAGTCAATTCCCTTTAATAATACTCTATATACAACTCTGCAGAATTGTGTCACATAACAAACCCAGCGTTACCACTCCTGTACAATGCGATGTCTACTCCGTGCGGAGTCAGGCACGCGTCGCATTGTAATGTTTGCCGTACTATTACTCACATGTTGAATGGCGTGCACTAACCCGTGAGAAGGTTGTCAGCGATGTCTAATGGCCCAGAACAAGCCCTCATTATTTGTACCTGCGGGGTCTTTGTTTGCTTTTATCACAAGGTAAATCTGCTCGGATTACAGGTACTTGAAGTTAATTATCCGTATTACCTGTCACTCCGTCAGACTCTGCCAGAAAATTGCAGCCTTAGTACAAAGAGCTAATTGTTGTGCGCACCTTACAAGGTAAAGCGATAGTTGACTCAATGGCCAAGCCACGCGGCTGCACTTATCTGCGCGGATACGGTGGAGAGGTAATTATTGCTACAAGTCTCCAATGTTTACTTTCTTAAGCTCCTGTCAGATCTTATCAAGAGTTGTAATTACACGATTAGACGGCGAACGTGGCGGCGGGCGCTCCTCCTGGCATGAAAGGAGACGCTCAGGTTGTTAAACAGGTAAACGCCAGGGTAGTCACTTAACCGTATGGCGGTAGACGGAACATGTACGAGATACTGTTACACCGGCTGTGAAGAGCAGAGACAATGTAACAATGTGACGGTCATGATCTAGCTGCGGAATTTGTGTGATGGCGACATTTACTTAATATTAGGACATAAATATAGGCATCGGCATATGAATATACACCTATACATAGTAAAAGATTAAAACGTAATGCTTACAAAATAATTGAAATCAAAACAAATAAGCAACAATGTGCAAAAGTTGTGTGGGGAAATGCAGCACGGTAAGAACGCCTTCAGCAATAGAAGGGTTAATCGGTTATTATTGTCAGTGATCAAAATGAAGTGAATGAAGAAAAGAGAAATGTAAATCCCATCAATATTTGGTGTGACCTTTGCCCTTTGCCTTCCATCAGTTCTTCTCGGTACTTACAGTTTTTGGCAGAACTGGGCAGGGAGGTTGTTCCCGTCACCATCTTGGAGAACTAAGCCCAGATCTTATATGGATGTTGGTTTGCTCCAATCCGTCTGTCTCTTCATGTCATCCCAGACAGACTGGAGGATGTTGAGATCAGGGCTATATCTATGGGTCCATATTATCACTTCCAGGACTCCAAAGGGCAAAGGTCACACAGTACTATGTTATACGTTGACCAAAAAAAGGAATACTCTATTGATGGAGATGGCATCCTGTTGGGGAGCCGGTCACCCCCTTATCTGCCATCACCATATGGCCACTCTGTCAAGGTATTCTCAGTCGTGTAAAAACGGCCAGGAAAAATGGATAAATTGGTCCGTTTTCACTTGAAGCTCCCAGTTCAGCCATAACTGTGGTGTTGTTGGGCTTCCTGTAACATGTAAAGGTGACCATAGATGAATGTCAAATGTCCTGCGTTTAACTTTATAATGTCTGGTCCAACTTGATTGGTTTTTCCCTAATTCTGTAATGTTTGGGAAATTTCAGCATCGGGCCTGGGCAGAGCCGACTGCGCATGCCCGCGCTACAAGAAAATGGCCGCTTTGACTGTAAGCGGCCATTTTCTTGTAGTGTGGGCATGCACAGTCGACTCTGCTCAGGCCCGGTGCCTGGCAGAATGAATTCAGAGCCAGAAGATGCCGCGGGGACGCTGCGCGGAGAAGACTTCTCGGAGAATCCAGCCCGACCGTCACTCGTGGACTTTGTAAGTTCTATTTGATCGAATGTTGCCTACCCCTGAAACGAGCATTTTTCCCCCATAGACTATAATAGGATTTGATTCGAGTAGTCGAATATTGAGGGGCTACTCGAAACGAATATCGAGTGTTTAACTACTCGCTCATCTCTAATCTCCACCAATCAAAATTTTTTAGATGTTTTTAAAGTTGCAAATTCCATTTAAGTATTAAGAACATGAGTCTAAAAACCCTCCTCGCTGTTTACTGGCATTTCGCATGGTGTGATGTGGGAGTTATTTCGTAACCGCACAACGTTCCCAGGTATTGCATTAGCAGGAAAGAAATCTCTGGCTTTGTTGTGTATCTTACAAGATGCAACTTCCTGAACACAAAGACGCGTTCGACCACAAACACCTGGTGTCCCAACAAGAAATGTCCTGGATGGTTAGTTATTGTTAGTAAAGCATTGGAGCGGGCAGCGTGCGGCGTCTGTACATTATGTGTTTATACGTTCTCTTTCCTATATATATCGCTGTTATATCAACAGAAATACACCTGCTTCCTGAGGCCGAGGGCCCAGACAAAAACAAATGTAAAAACAGCCGATCCCTTCATTCCATTCAACGTTGGATTATAAAGAGAGAGTTCTGTGAGTCCGCAGTCGTAGAGGGTTTTGTTTTAAGGTTTTCTTATTGAATACATTGTATATAATTAGTGTGAATATATGATACGTATCACATCACATATAAGCCAGGACAGACTGACCAGTCAGGCATTAGGATCAATGTCATGAAGGAGTCTTCAATGTTTATCGTCTATGGATACATTTGAGACTCGTTGCTTTTATTTTATTGCTTGTATTTTGGGCTACAACATTATTTTTTTTCGCAATTGGCCTGTATTCTAACACATAGCAAGCTGCAGGAAGCGGTTCATTGTAAAATCCAGCTCAATATCTAGCAATTCTTGTGATCTAAATTTTGTCTCAGCCCAGTTACAGCATCAACTTTGGATGGAATTTAGAAAAATATTTGGGATATCACAGAAGTTGCTGGAGAATCAGACGGCTCCACTGAGAGATTTCACAATGGACGGCATCCTGCAGCCTGCTACTTATAGGAATACATGCATTCAGCACAATGACTACAGTGTAAATTTAAAAAAATAAATAAAATAAAAACAATTACAAAAAATACATTTTTATTAACTAAAACCTAGTGTGTCACGGGTATAGTGGTTGTCCATGATTTTTAATGCCCAAGGGTCAAGATTAGAGATGAGCGAGTAGTATTCGATCGAGTAGGTATTCGATCGAATACTACGGTATTCGAAGTACTCGTACTCAATCGAGTACCACTCGCTATTCGAATGGAAAAATTCAATGCAGAACCAGCGTTGATTGGCTGAATGCTATACAGTCAACAATCAACGCTGGTTCTTCTCCTACCTTTAGAAGTCTTTTCTGTGCAACGTCCCCGCGCCGTCTTCTGGCTCTGAATTCACTCTGCCAGGCATCGGGCCTGGGCAGAGCCGACTGCGCATGCTCATGCTACAAGAAAATGGCCGCTTTGACTGTAAGCGGCCATTTTCTTGTAGTGCTGGCATGCGCAGTTGGCTCTGCCCAGGCCTGATGCCTGGCAGAGTGAATTCAGAGCCAGAAGACACCGTGGGGACGCTGCAAGGAGAAGACTTCTTGGAGAACCCAGCCCGACCCTCACTCGTGGACTTGGTAAGTATAATTTGATTGAATGTTGCCTACCCCTGAAACGAGCATTTTCCCCCCATAGAGTATAATAGGGTTCGATATTCGATTCGAGTAGTCGAATATTGAGGAGCTACTCGAAACGAATATCGAATATCCAGTATTTAACTACTCGCTCATCTCTAGTCAAGATCACTCTTTAGCTGGCCATAAACATTAGATTACCTAAAATAGTTGATCTCAGCCAACGATTCACAAGGGGCCAACATCAGATTGGTTGTGCTGGATATTTTCGGATAGTGGTCCTCTGAAAATATCAATGTTTGGCATGATCGGCCAAAAGAGGCCAACTCAATACATTGTTATTAACTTCCCCATATTTGGACAGTTTAGTTGACTGCCATCTGAAGTCTAATGTGTATGACCAGCATAAAGGGGTTGATGTTTTCCCCTATCAATAGGCTAGAAGATGATTGATGGGAGATCGGCCACTTACACCCCAATGATCTTAAGATCAGGGGTCAAGTTTCCCCTCCAGACATAGTTTGAGTCCTGCTGCTCCTTTATGGAAGTACCAAAGGTACAAAGCACAGACTATCATTGGCTCCCCTATAGAGAATGAATGGAGTATAGGACATATAGGACATATATAGGACATATACTTGGCCGACGCTCCATCAGGACAGGATCTAACACTGTTATCGGGAATCGTGGACATATGAGTGGTTGATGGGAATAACGTCTACAGTTGGCACAACCCCTTTAAGACCCAATTATACAATATAACACAGTATCATATTCAATTGCGTATGAATATAATACAATATAACAACTAAATGACATATATGTGTATATAACACAATGCAACACAATATATAAGAAAATATAACACAACACATGATGGGAATCTAAATATCATGTGGAGGAAAAGTTAAAAACCTAAATAAAAACTTTCCCTTGGCCATGCTACGGTTAATGGTCTGACTAATAAAGGACTCATTTCCAATTCTCTAATTCTACATCCACCTATCTCGCCAACTTCCTATGTCGTCTTCCTTATTCTGATTCAAGTCCATATACAGGGCATATACAGATTTATCCTGAAATCCCGGGCCTGGTGCTTAATAGTTGCACATTTCAGATCTGTCCCTTACAAGTTACGACACCTCAGATCACAGTCCAGGATATATGGATTTGTCAGTATCCGGAAGAACAAATGCTGTGATTAATGGCAATTTTTGAGTTGTATGAATACCATGAATAGTAATAAGGGGGCCATTAGGCGCGAGAAGCCGACGCACTTTACATCAGTAACTTGTCGCAAGTTTCTCTTTGTATTTATTTTTATCGCCCACCTCGGGCCACAGCTCCGTAGCGATTCTGCCGAGCCCATTTGGCGTACAGAACTGCGCTCTTCCTTTATGGTGTTCTTACTTTAGACACTTTTAATAGGAGGCTCCGAAGACCAATATAGAACTAAGAATTTCCCAATTGCAACATGTCCTCATCGCTTAATGCAAGTAGGTTATAATATACATATCACTAAAACACGACTAATTCCCTCCTTGTAAGGTATTCGTCCTTGAGAAGGTTTGATCAGTGGTAGTGGAAGCCGGATGAATATAACATATGAGATCTATCTATCTATCTATCTATCTATCTATCTATCTATCTATCTATCTCTCTATCTATCTCTCTATCTATCTCCTATCTATCTATCTATCTATCTATCTATCTATCTATCTATCTCCTATCTATCTATCTATCTATCTATCTATCTATCTATCTATCTCCTATCTATCTATCTATCTATCTATCTCTCTATCTATCTCTCTATCTATCTCCTATCTATCTATCTATCTATCTATCTATCTATCTATCTATCTATCTATCTCCTATCTATCTATCTATCTATCTATCTATCTATCTCCTATCTATCTATCTATCTATCTATCTATCTATCTATCTATCTCCTATCTATCTATCTATCTATCTATCTATCTATCTCCTATCTATCTATCTATCTATCTATCTATCTATCTCTCTATCTATCTCCTATCTATCTATCTATCTATCTATCTCTCTATCTATCTCCTATCTATCTATCTATCTATCTATCTATCTATCTATCTATCTCCTATCTATCTATCTATCTATCTATCTATCTATCTATCTATCTCCTATCTATCTATCTATCTCCTATCTATCTATCTATCTATCTATCTATCATCTATCTATCCTTCTATTTATCCATCTTTCTATCTAACTAAAATCTCACTTTATCTGTCGGCTTCATTTGATTTTTATTATCTAGGACTAATAAGAAAACTTTCATTAAACCAAACCTTTACAATCCCCATAAATGACATTAGGCACATGCTCATTGAAGTTGTGATGGGGGTTGTAGTGCTGGAAGCTTTGCCGGAGCTGCGCTGTGTGTGATGCACATACACGATGCACCTACCCAGCAGCAAAGTGTCCTTAGAAATTAAACTCAAATGTTGGCACATTAGCCACAGGCGGGCAGTTTTTTTTTCTGTCCAATGTGTAGGTTTTTTCTAACCTGAAACCTTCTCTGGTAAAGCATTTTCAAAGGACCCTAACTGGTAGGACATGATGGGACTGTTAGTACAACTGTCGTTGTAAAGCTCTATTGTGTCTGTTCAGTACATTTATCCATCAAATACCATCTGTTCTAACTGTCCGGATAGATGGATGGATGGATGGATAGATAGATAGATAGATAGATAGATAGATAGATAGATAGATAGATAGATAGATAGGAGATAGATAGATAGATAGATAGATAGATAGATAGGAGATAAATAGCTAGATAGATAGATAGATAGATAGATAGATAGATAGATAGATAGGAGATAGATAGATAGATAGATAGATAGATAGATAGATAGATAGGAGATAAATAGCTAGATAGATAGATAGATAGATAGATAGATAGATAGGAGATAGATAATCTCTAATGGAAGTTCATACATCACATGTAGTTTTTGCTGTTTTTCCTCTTTCTATCTTCATCGTATTTTATGATTTACAGGTTACGTTTTGTAGATTTATCTTTCTGTGATTCTTCTTTTTGTTTTGTCTTTATTCTATAATATGTTTCAAACATTCTTTTTTGTCATCACCATAAACTTTGGGAACAGTCGCCTGATGACAGTGTTTTGGAGCACATCGCATGCCTGGGGGTCGTATTTATCTGCATGAGATCAATCTTCTCTGAGTTTTCTCAGGATGATGATTATTAAAATGGTTCAGAATTTTATAAATTGCTTCTTTGTTACAATAAAATAGGTGCTCGTAAATAAGGAGATCGATACCTTGTCCCTAGATTTCCCTCAGCTTCTTATCTCTTGGCGTTTATGTCTCAGTTCTGCATCTCTAGATAATTTAGACTACCTTTTTTAAAGGGCAGCGCACCTCAACTACCTTTACTTTTGTACCCTGGGTATTGAGTGTTAAAGGGGAACAACAACACCCATTTTTCCCTGCTTAGGGCATTTAGACACAGGGCTAAGACAGCAAGTTAAAAATGTAACCTGGACGAATTAATATCTTACTAGAAATCTACACAGAAAGCCACAAAAACCAGAGGGCTGATCCTTCATCTCCCCTTGCAGTGGCCACTGCTAGAAAAATTTTGGTCAGAAAAGACTTACCCCAATTGTTTGCAGTTAAAAACATGAGCTTGTATGGAGATCCCTTTTCCTGGCTCTTGTGTTGTGCGCTGATGAGCCTGATTCTTGATTAAGCTTGACCTTGGCCTTGTTGCTCCTGCCTTGCCTTTAAGATTGTTCACCTTGTTTTGACATTTGGTTTCTTTCTGAACTACACTCTTGCTGCCTTGGCATCTTCACATCTTTCCATCACTGCAGCCCTGTACAGTCATGGCCAAAAGTTTTGAGAATGACACAAATCTTCTATTTTCACATGATCTGCTGCCCTCTGGTTTTTATGTGTGTTTGTCAGATGTTTTATCACATACAGAAATATAATTGCAATCATATTATGAGTAACAAAAGCTTATATTGACAGTTAGAATGAGTTAATGCAGCAAGTCAATATTTGCAGTGTTGACCCTTCTTCTTCAGGACCTCTGCAATTCTCCCTGGCATGCTCTCAATCAACTTCTGGACCAAATCCTGACTGATAGCAGTCCATTCTTGCACAATCAATGCTTGCATTTTGTCAGAATTTGTAGGTTTTTGTTTGTCCACCGGTCTCTTGATGATTGACCGCAAGTTCTCAATGGGATTAAGATCTGGGGAGTTTCCAGGCCATGGACCCAAAATCTCTATGTTTTGTTCCCTGAGCCATTTAGTTATCACCTTTGCTTTATGGCAAGGTGCTCCATCATGCTGGAAAAGGCATTGTTGATCGCCAAACTGCTCTTGGACCGTTGGGAGAAGTTGATCTTGGGGGACATTCTGGTACCATTCTTTATTCATGGCTGTGTTTTTAGGCAAGACTCTGAAAGAGCCGATTCCCTTGGCTGAGAAGCAACCCCACACATGAATGGTTTCAGGATGCTTTACAGTTGGCATGAGACAAGACTGGTGGTAGCGCTCACCTCGTCTTCTCCGAATAAGTTGTTTTCCAGATGTCCCAAACAATCGAAAAGGGGATTCATCAAAGAAAATGACTTTACCCCAGTCCTCAGCAGTCCACTCCCTGTACCTTTTGCAGAATATCAGTCTGTCCCTGATGTTTTTTTCTGGAGAGAAGTGGCTTCTTTGCTGCCCTCCTTGAGACTAGGCCTTGCTCCAAGAGTCTCCGCCTCACAGTGCATGCAGATGCACTCACACCTGCCTGCTGCCATTCCTGAGCAAGCTCTGCACTGCTGGTAGCCCGATCCCACAGCTAAAACACTTTTACGAGACGGTCCTGGCGCTTGCTGGTCTTTCTTGGGCGCCCTGGAGCCTTTTTGCCAACAATGGAACCTCTCTCCTTGAAGTTCTTGATGATGCGATAGATTGTTGACTGAGGTGCAATCTTTCTAGCTCTGATACTCTTCCCTGTTAGGCCATTTTTGTGCAGTGCAATGATGACTGCACGTGTTTCTTTAGAGATAACCATGGTTAACAGAAGAGAAACAATGATGCCAAGCACCAGCCTCCTTTTAAAGTGTCCAGTGGTGTCATTCTTACTTAATCATGACAGATTGATCTCCAGCCCTGTCCTCATCAACACCCACACCTGTGTTAATGGAGCAATCACTGAAACGATGTTAGCTGGTCCTTTTAAGGCAGGGCTGCAATGATGTTGAAATGTGTTTTGGGGATAAAGTTCATTTTCTAGGCAAATATTGACTTTGCAAGTAATTGCTGTTAAGCTGATCACTCTTTATAACATTCTGGAGTATATGCGAATTGCCATTAGAAAAACTGAAGCAGTAGACTTTGTAAAAATTAATATTTGTATCATTCTCAAAACTTTTGGCCATGACTGTACATAGATAGGTTAGTATCAACAGGACCTAGTATATCATCCCAATTGTACAGTTAGATAGGTTACTGACACCAGAACCAGCATATCACCCCAGCCCTGCAGATAGATAGGTTACTGTCACCAGAGCCAGCATATCACCCCAGCCCTGCAGATAGATAGGTTATTGTCACCAGAACCAGTATATCACCCCAGTCCTGCAGATAGATAGGTTACTGTCACCAGAACCAACATATCACCCCAGCCCTGCAGATAGATAGGTTACTGTCACCAGAACCAGCATATCACCCCAGCCCTGCAGATAGATAGGTTACTGTCACCAGAACCAGCATATCACCCCAGCCCTGCAGATAGATAGGTTACTGTCACCAGACCCAGCATATCACCCCAGCCCTGCAGATAGATAGGTTAGTGTCACCAGAACCAGTATATCACCCCAGTCCTGCAGATAGATAGCTTAGTATCACCAGACCCAGCATATCACCCCAGCCCTGCAGATAGATAGGTTACTGTCACCAGAACCAGCATATCACCCCAGCCCTGCAGATAGATAGGTTATTGTCACCAGAACCAGCATATCACCCCAGCCCTGCAGATAGATAGGTTAGTGTCACCAGAACCAGCATATCACCCCAGCCCTGCAGATAGATAGGTTAGTGTCACCAGAACCAGCATATCACCCCAGCCCTGCAGATAGATAGGTTAGTGTCACCAGAACCAGCATATCACCCCAGCCCTGCAGATAGATAGGTTAGTGTCACCAGAACCAGCATATCACCCCAGCCCTGCAGATAGATAGGTTAGTATCACCAGAACCAGCATATCACCCCAGCCCTGCAGATAGATAGGTTACTGTCACCAGACCCAGCATATCACCCCAGCCCTGCAGATAGATAGGTTAGTGTCACCAGAACCAGCATATCACCCCAGCCCTGCAGATAGATAGGTTACTGTCACCAGAACCAGCATATCACCCCAGCCCTGCAGATAGATAGGTTACTGTCACCAGACCCAGCATATCACCCCAGCCCTGCAGATAGATAGGTTAGTGTCACCAGAACCAGTATATCACCCCAGTCCTGCAGATAGATAGCTTAGTATCACCAGACCCAGCATATCACCCCAGCCCTGCAGATAGATAGGTTAGTGTCACCAGAACCAGTATATCACCCCAGCCCTGCAGATAGATAGGTTACTGTCACCAGAACCAGCATATCACCCCAGCCCTGCAGATAGATAGGTTATTGTCACCAGAACCAGCATATCACCCCAGCCCTGCAGATAGATAGGTTAGTGTCACCAGAACCAGCATATCACCCCAGCCCTGCAGATAGATAGGTTAGTGTCACCAGAACCAGCATATCACCCCAGCCCTGCAGATAGATAGGTTAGTGTCACCAGACCCAGCATATCACCCCAGCCCTGCAGATAGATAGGTTACTGTCACCAGAACCAGCATATCACCCCAGTCCTGCAGATAGATAGGTTAGGGTCACCAGAACCAGCATATCACCCCAGCCCTGCAGATAGATAGGTTAGTGTCACCAGAACCAGCATATCACCCCAGCCCTGCAGATAGATAGGTTACTGTCACCAGAACCAGCATATCACCCCAGCCCTGCAGATAGATAGGTTACTGTCACCAGAACCAGCATATCACCCCAGCCCTGCAGATAGATAGGTTAGTATCACCAGACCCAGCATATCACCCCAGCCCTGCAGATAGATAGGTTACTGTCACCAGAGCCAGCATATCACCCCAGCCCTGCAGATAGATAGGTTACTGTCACCAGAATCAAATGGTGTTTTCCACTTATAAATTGCTGACTCAGATATCACTGTTTTTGTCAATATAGAAATGAGCTTTTTTGGAGCAATGGGGACTTTGAGATTACTCTGAAGAGTTAAGTGCTAACACCTCATTGCTCATTTCCATATTGACAAACATGGCAGTATCTCAGCAATGGATTCATGGTTTCATTCAGGTGATCCCTTACCCTCTGCACCCCAGTATAACTTGCATGGACTCCATTGCTGCCTAGAGAACCCGCATCTCCGCTTCAGGATGTTTCATCCCAGAATTGTTCTGCACTTTTTGAACTCCTTCCATCCCCCAAAAACAGGAATATTTTTCTCCATTGAAACATCACAGCGCGGTATTTGTTGATGATTATATCTCGCCTGCTTACAGCACACCTGGGGAAATGATAAAGCTGCTCATTTTTGTTATGTCTTTTTGTTGCTATCTATACACATACACACATGGATTCCTTTTGGTAGACGATTGATTTTTTTGGATAAACAAATGGTTTTAAGCTATTGCTTGCCTGGAGCAAAAACATCATATTCTGCATTTCAAAGTAAGAGTACATATCTTTATAGCGATAGTTTCAGATCCCCAGAAGGCATCACATAGATAAATCATTCTTTTAAAAGTATTTTGCTCACCTTTGTAGAAGAGGAACTTGGGGTTTAGTTTGTGTAGAAGGCTCCATTCCCATAGTAACCGCGGCTCCGGCGATATTGATCAGCCAAGTCAAAGGCATTACTGACTGACAGGAATACATAACGACATTTGCTATCCTCAGTAGAGCGCTCCTTCCATGCCGTTCCTGTAGGTAACACAAATATTGTACATTTGTTGTTAGAATATCTGTTCTTCCGTTTGTCTCCATTTAGATGCCTTGCGGCCCTTTAACTGGGGACTTGCTGTATGAATCAAACTGTTTGCGGTCTCTTCTTGTTAGGAATTTCTACGTGAAACTGATGAAAAGTCGCGGAGAAGGAAAAATGATCACAGAGGCTTTGTTTTTAGATTATAAGACAATATAAGACTGCGGACTTACAGAGACCTGTTGAATATTTAAAGGGATTCTTGAGGACATAAGTTTTATTTTTTGAGAAGTTGGAAACAAAGTGTCACCAAGATGGCTGCCGCGGAAATGTCAGCTCACCCGAGTCCTTGATTACATAATAGATAGTCACTTTCACCCTGCTGTCAGTCCATTAGTCACCTTGTTGCAATGCATATTATTGGTTGAGTTGAAAGTTTAAGTTTATACATTAGGTATGAGCCAGGGTTAGAACCCAAGAGTCGTAGTGTTTAAGGATATTGCTCTACTGACTGAGCCACAAGCTCTATTAGTCTGAACAGAGATATTTTTTTCTTTTATACCAGCGGTGCTCACTTTTTTTCAGCATGTGAGCTACTTTATAACATGACCAAGTCCAAAGATCTACTACCCACTTCTTGTGGGTGGGGCCGGGGCGGGCCTGTGGGTGGGGCATGTCTGTGGGCGGGGCCGGGCATGTGGGCAGGGCCAGGTGGAGCATGAGAGCAGGAGACAGCGGCGTTCTGTGGCCGCCCAGGAATCCCCGCTGTCTGCTTGTTCACAGCGCAGGCTGAAAGATATCTCTGGACACTGGCAGGCTGGGGCTGCGCCTGCCAGTGTCCGTAGATGACTCTCAGCCTGCGCTGTGAACAAGCAGCACCCTGGCCCCCTCCATCCCTAAGAGCGGGGAGTGCGTCATCCCCCGGAGCTGCTGCTGCCCGGCCTGCAAGTGTCCGGAGTGCTTGTTCACAGCGCAGGCTGCACTGTGAACAAGCAGACACCGGGGATCCCGGGCTGCATCCCGCGATCAACCCATACGTCCATTGCGATCGACCGGTAGATCACGATCGACGTATTGGGCACCCCTGTTTTATACCAAGCTGCAATTGTATTGTATTATCAATCAGTCCAGTTACTTTTGATGTCTGATAGGCAAACTAGACTTCCTAATGTCAATTGAATGGTGGCACATGGGACCTGACGTTAATCAGAAATGGAAAGACAAGAACAAATACCGAACCGATCCTCTTGTATTATCACTGAGTGGGTTAAGTAAACATTTAGGAACAGACAAGTGCCTGCTCACCTGGGTGGGTTGTGAGGAGTCACAGCAACCCTAAAAAGCCGCAACACCCATGGATCCTAGGTGGATGGGGCTGGGGCAGCAACTCTAGATACGGCTCAAAGACGTGTGGTCAACCAGCAGATAATGGACCAACCCGATATACAGGTAAAAAACAGCACTCACCCAATCAACTATTAGAACTCTTATTTGTTAGTAAAGGTAGCCACGACGCGTTTCGGACATAAACTTGTCCTTTTTCAAGAGCACAATCACTGGCCTGGATGACTCGATGCTCAATGCCATCCAGGCTATTGAGTCATCCAGGCCAGTGATTGTGCACTTGAAAAAGGACAAGTTTATGCCCGAAATGCGTCGTGCCTACCTTTACTAATAAGGAAGAATTCTAATAGTTGCTTAGGTGAGCGCTGTTTTTTACCTGTATATCGGGTTGGTCTATTATCTGCTGGTTAATCAGAAGTGGACACTGTCAGAGTTCATAGCCACACCTACTTGCCTGCTCCTGCCTGACACCAAATCCAGCCCCTAAATCCAGGCCCTAAAAACAATGGCAGACATTTCTCGGGAATGGTGAGGGCTAGAGAAAAAATTCCAACTGCGCTGGAATCACTGGAGGCTCGGCTATTAAAGGAGACAGTGAAAGGTCCTCTTTAAGACAAGCTTCTTGATCCATGATCTTAGGCATCTTTTATTGTCATTCTGTATCACTTTGGGAGGTTTTCTGTTTCTTTCTTTCTTTATTTTTTATGACATTTTTTACATTCACATTTTCCTCTCCACGCTGATATTTTGCATGTATTTTGATAGGCATGAAAAGGTTAAAATACTTCCCACATAAAAATGAAATAATATCAACACATTTTCCCTGTAATCCTTTGAGTCCTTAATGTTTTATCCATCGCTTCAAATACACCACGCTCATTATGTTTTATCCTTATCATAAAATTTGTTAAAATGAAACACCTATTTTTTTTAATGTCCTGGCTCTATTATGCAGGCCTATACCTGCACCAGCAGCAGGATCCCTTTCTCACCTCATATTGCCTCTTGCCTGAGAAAAGAACTCCTGGGGAGTATTTGAAACGTAAAATTTAACAGAAAATAAGTCCATGGCCGGGGAAATGAATACAAATTTGTATTTCATCTGGATGTTCATTCATCTTGGTCACTGCGTAGCGCTTTAATTTATACATGGAATTAGTGCCCTAATATTGTTACTCGACGAAACCTTTTGTCAAGTTCCAGATTTTATTTTCTTTAAAGTTGTTACATTTAGAAGGTGACTGCTGCGGCGGAGCCGACTCTTGGCTAATAATTGGGAGATTGTCTGTAGATGGGGGAGAATTAATTGAAATATCATGTCGAAATTTACCAAGTGTAATAACCGCAGGTCCCAATTCCTAACGCACTGATGTGGCTCTTGTCATCTAGAGTTGATGCTATTTAGGACCAGTTGTGGTTTATTATAGCTCACATTCACATGAGGACATAAGATAGATATTAAAATATAATTTTTAAAGATTTAGACACACATTGAAAACTATACTATAGTGCCCGAGGTGGATTTGACACCTGATCTACCAATTGATCTCCACCGAAACATAAGGGGGACAGGGGTCAACTCAACCAAATTATAAAACAGATGAGCGAATTGGTTCAAAATGAACTGGATTTGACCAGAATTTTTTTAAAATTTTGGGGTTCATCACCCAATATTACTAATATACTTCAGAACCCCAGAGTATAATATGTGGAGGACCATTGGAGATGTGGAAACACACTGAATACTGATACTTACTCTCCCTGAATCCTCTTCTGGTCTTCTGGGCACAAGTCTAGGCAGTCACATGGGGCGTAATGACATCATAACAATAATGTCTAAGCGCTATGATGTTGGCGCCCAACATATGACCACTAAAGGTCCAATTGTAGACTTCAGCTTTTTCCCAGCATCCCATGACCTCATCCAGGGGGCTAGAAGAACTCAGAAGACCACCAATGAGGACCCCAAGGATGTCCAGGAGAGGTGAGGCGGGATGAGTAGAAGTGTTTATTATGGCCTGTCCTTGGGTCTCCACTTATTATATTCCAGGGTCTGAAACCATCTCAAAGTATAATATTAGTATTTCTGTTGGCTAAATTTTCTTATGTGTGTGACTTTGTCTCCCGATATATACCTTGAATACCAAGCCCAATATAACGCATATCACATATCCCATTTTTGTTTTTACCCATAGGCCCCTCCATTTCTATCCATCAGGGTATGGATATGTTTGGGTTGTATGTTGGGAGATTTCCTCAGCTTATCATTCAGGGTATTAATGTGGAATTTAATACATATTTGTTCACCAGATGTTTGTTGACCTGCTGATCTGGACAATCGCACATGGATGATTTTCTCGGTCCATTTTGTGATTCACACAAGTTTCTGCATCAATAAGGATTTGCTTAAACAAAACTAACTAATAAATGACCCTGAATAATTAATGATTCCAAATTCATTAATGCAGACATGCTGGAAGGAAACAGTCCATACGCTCGGCTAATGTCTGCTTAACTGTATAGTATGCAAATCCATATATATTATACATATATGCATATACATGTGGCCCCATTAGGGCAGTACAACTGGTTCTGATAAGGGACAGAAGCTCACATATGGACTGCCACCAATCCTCTACCTGTTATTATTCATCTTGAAGAAGGACTATCATATTGATAGTTAGAACAGGTCATTGGTATGTGCTCAGTGGGGGTTTCACATATTGCATCCCACCGATCAGCTGTTTAAGTGGCCGCAGTGCTCAAGAGGGCTGCAGCCTGTTACCTGCACCAATGACCGTATAGTTCAGAGAAGCAGGTCTGACCCATTGAAGTGCATAGGGCTGAGTTGCAATACCAAGCACAGTCACTCTACAATGTGTGATGCTGTGCTTTGTATTCAGCAAAGAGGTCACAGTGCTCACACAAAGGCGTCTTTATCAAGATGTCGTACCCCCACTTGCCATATATTGATGACATATATAAACATAGGTGATCGATACATAAATCCCAGAAATCCTGTTTAATGTCACTGTGCGAAGTCTTCTTCAGTTGCAAAGCAAGTGTACACAATAAGATGCAAGGTGGAGGATGATGGGCTTTACGAAAAATTAAAGGACCCTTGACCATTTGGACATCTGGGTCACAGATAATTTACCAAATGTTTTTGGATTACTGGATTGAAGCCTGCAAATGCTGAGACCCCCACCAGTTACTGATAGATGAAGGGATAGAAGTAGTTCTGCCTGATCGTCTCTGCTCGGCTCTCCTCAAAGACGGGGTTATTTCTTGACTTCTATGAGCCTTCAAACTGCTAACCCCATCTATCCGAGTAGAGCCAGGCACAGCTGAAGGCAGTTTTGGACTGAAGTTCCTTGGATGTAATCAATAACACTACCCTGGAGGCCCACCCTACAGCAGCCCCTAGGGAATAGACCAAGGTGCCCTTCACACTTGAGTATCTTCTGCTTAAACATTATAGAGCCCACTGGATCCTTTCGAATTCTTGTAGGATCATCCAACAATGGCTGAAGCAGTACAGTCCTTATCTGATGGTGGGTATTGTCTCAGCACCCAGATCCCCATAAATTAAAACACGACCATGTCAAAAGTTTTGTAAAATATATTTACTCTTTAATAATTTGTTGAGAAGGTCATGAAAAGGCTTTGAACAATCTCCTCTTCACAGGGTGGTCCTCCAATACAGCGTCCATCACAGGACACCCCCAGATATGTGCTGTAAAGGACTATATAGCGTCCATTGAAATCTTTGGTGTAGCTGAAAACATCAATGATTTTGGGGTGGCTCACTGGTTAGTCGGGTTCAAATCCGACCAGGGGTAAAATCTGCAAGGAATATGTAAGTTGCACTGGTTTCCAAAGGTTACACCAGTTTCCTCCACATGGCAAAAATATGCTGATAGGTAATTTGGCTTCCCATAAAACAACTGACCCTCGTGGGTGTTGGGCATCCACGCCTGTATGGCAGCCACTAACTCTCCTACTCTGCTTGTGTGAGAAAATCGCAAATTTTCATTGTTATCTGCATAGGATGGACAAATCATTCCTATCCAGATGTCCATATCCAATTCCAGCTCTCCCAATAAGGGACACCCCTCTATCACCCACAACTGCTCCGATAGGCAATGCTGAGCTATTGATATTTATGGACTGTACAACGTTGGATATTACATTCATTCTATTGCATCTACATGACTTCTTACATCCCATAGAACTTGACAGTTTGCACCAAGAAAGACCTCTCACCCATTAATAACTATTGTCAAAACCCAGTAGTTGGGAGGCTCCTGCAGCACTCGGCTTGTACATATAATTGCTTCAGCATGTTTGGGATTATGGGGAACTTGTCAGGTCATCCATTCAAGGAACCACTAAATCCTAACAAGTCAATAAATACCTAAAGGGTAATAAAATGAGACATGAAGCAGCACCTGTAGTGGCTGGAGACCAGGCTCTTACCTTGTGGATTGTATTCATACTGTAGAAAATATGCACTGCTGGAGGTTTGTTACAATGGCAGGCGAAGCAATACTCTGTGAGTAATGGCAGTAACATCACAAATCTCTTTCCCGCTCATATCCTGCTATGGATCTGGGAAAATAAAGTGTCAGCCTGGATTTCAGCAAACAGAAGATTGTTCAGACTGGATACAATTGTAGCAAAGCCTCAGAAGTATTTAATGCTTCTACTCATTCATAGTAAGCCATGAGCTGAGAAATGGGAGGATAACACAATATATTGGAATATACTGTATATAATAATAATAATAATAATAATAATAATAATAATAATAATAATAATAATATATACATATTCTTCTGTTTTATGCATGCAACCATAATGTAAGTTTCACTCATGCCACGAGAAAGCAGAGAGAGAAGAGGAACACATAATAACTCCAAGATCAGACTGCACACAGGATTTGTTTGTAGTCTGTAACCATGGAAATATATAGCTCCAAATAGAAGCTGTATACACAGAATAGCAAGAGGATTTTAAAAGCTGTTGATACAGTTGCAATTTTTTTTATTTTCAATGTGTATAACATGGTTGTAAACATATACCGACTGCTGGCAGGGTCTATTTGTAGCCTGTAATCACGTAGACACATATCTCTACATGGGGGATGTTGTAGGCACAAGTAAGAGATCTTTAATTGGGGTTCTATGTAAGTTGTTTCGATTTTATTTTAGTTACATTGGACCTAAGTGAAATGGTTACAAAATGTATCTTCATTATTTTGGTTCTTTAGTAGTTAGAAGGGAATACTCTGTCTGCTCTGGAATATGGGACCAAATAGGGAAAAGAAGCACAACAGAAAATAAATAAATAAAATAAATTATATATCTATATATATTAGGGTTGAGCCGATCTTGAGATTTCAGGATCGTTTTTATAATCCGATTTCCAATCATTTTCCATCCAAACCCGATCCTAATTCCGATCCTATTGCAAGTCAATGGGATTTTTTAATGATCGAAAATCGGATTTTAAAAACGATC
Organism: Leptodactylus fuscus; assembly: GCF_031893055.1. Taxonomy (NCBI): domain Eukaryota; kingdom Metazoa; phylum Chordata; class Amphibia; order Anura; family Leptodactylidae; genus Leptodactylus; species Leptodactylus fuscus. The sequence continues at coordinate 82,455,528 of NC_134272.1, forward strand.
CTATTCACTACACAGCGTGGAGTCCAAAAATTGAAGGCTTCAATTTTTGGACTCCACGATGTGTAGTGATTAAAAAATCCGCCGGCTACTTAGTCCCCCCTGCTGTCCGCTTACCTGCACAGAACTGCTGCCGCATCCTGGAGCTCCCAGCTGTTGTTCTCTGTCTCCTCCTCAATGGCCGGGAGCTCCGGGGAGCAGCAGTGGTTCTGTGCAGGTAAGGTTGAGCAATCGGGATCGGCATTCCGTTCCCAATCTTTTTTAGGTGGGATCGGAATCTGATCGCGATTGTGAAATTTACTCGATCCCGATCGCTCAACCCATATATATATATATATTTTTATATATATATATATATATATATATATATATATATATATATATATATATATATTTATTTAAAGATTAAAAAAATATAATGATGAAACTTATTATTATTAGTAATAGTAGCATAAATCTTATTACTTTTATTATTGTTACTATAGCAATTATTAATATAATAATAATAGTAATACTGATAATAATAATTGTAATATAATAATAATATTTGTTAAAAATTATATTTTTCCAAATATTTTTTACATATATTGGTATTATTATTTTTACTACTATTATTATTTGTATTATTATAGTTACTATTATTATTGGAATAATAATTATATATATATATATATATATATATATATATATATATATATATATATCATTATTATTACCACTATTAATGTTGTCACTAAAGTTATTATTATTACTCTTATTATTCTTAGTGTTCCTATAGTACCTACTATTATAATGGTTACTTTCCTCATTCCTGCTGTTTTTAATACCATTTTATTGCCTTTGATTTTTTTTTTTTACATTTTTCTTTATGTATTCACCTTTTGCTAAGCAGAGTCATTTATATTTGTCCTTCCATCTTACTCAACATCCCCCTATTATCACATGGTGTGTTGCACATGATAAGCTATTCATTAAAGCATTGCCTACTGTTATTTTCCTGCTCAGTACCAGCTAGTACATGATCTGTCTCTGCATGAAGACATTGGACCTCTGACCTCTTTTGTAGCTGTTTCTGGCAGCAGCAACAAACAAGGTTCACTGGGTTTCTGTAAATCTCAGATTGTGTGTATACAAATCCCGAGCATTAATGTTACAGAAGAGGCACAAACATCTGCCCAAGAGTAGGCGATCTGGCACAAAGCTTGCGGTAATTGTCATGGTGGGCGCACTAGGCACATGAGCAAATGAATGAGGCTCGCCTGCTGAGAACGTGCCATATAGACACACAGTATATATAGATATAATGTACATTGCAGATTTAACATCTAACCATGCATTAACATGACTATGTTTGGTGCTCACTTAATAAGTAAATTCAATATATCAGTAAATTTTATACAATACAGAACCTGGGCTGGATCGTGACTGGTTGATGGTCCTAAAGGAACTACATGTGGGAATGAAGTTATAGAGATAGAAAGAGTGTCCCTTAGATCTTAAATAAGCTCATACATTCATCTGTTTCCAATATTTGTTGGATAGAATCCATCAGGGTTCCCATTTTCCAGAGTGGTGGTTGTCCCATAGCTGAGAACTATCCATACCTGTATAAATTGTAACTAAAACATTTTGGAACCCATAGCAAACTGTTACATTTTAGGACGTCTTCCATCCTCTTCCATAGCAAACTGTTACATTTTAAGGCGTCTTCCATCCTCTTCCGATCTCCTTTGAGATGTCCGTGGCCCTTGGTCACCACTGAGGGCTGGCACATATCAGTCATACTCCATGATGCTTGAACAGGTGGCTGGGAGAGGCAGGAAGATGCCTGGGGAAGAACATTGGACACTGCAAGGGAGCCCAGGAGACTTATGGAAAGGTGAGTATAATTATTATTTTTCATCCTCGGGCCTCCAATTGAGAAAACGTCAGAGCATAGTATTAATTTATGGGTAGCAAACACCAAAAATTTCAGGTTCATCTGAATCCCAAATTTTTGGAAAAATTGTAATGAACCCTAGTTGTTACAAACCAGATGGATTATCTCTATCCATTATCAATGGAAACATCCAACAATGATTAGCAATGTGTACCAGTAGACAGCTACAGACCTCCCATCCATTATACAGTCATACTTATTGGACTCTATTGCTAATAATATCTTCTGATGTCTCTCAACAACCCCGGACTGAGACGATTCTTAAAATGAAATAGCGCCCCTACTGACCCAGTATTATAGCGCCACCAAGCACTGAACCGCATTACTGCAAAATTCAACGTCCAGTCAACCACTTCCTCGAAGCCTCTTCTCTATAGTAATCTCTTATATTATATATCTCAGTTTACTATGTCTGTATTCTATTTGCAGAAAGTCATGTATTTCCGGTGAAACACTTACGAGGACACCTGATGGCGTCTTCCTTGCCCAGCACCTCGATTTTATCAGTGTGCGGAAGGGCACAAAATTCCTTTAGCGTAATTTTCCATCTACTTGAGCTGTCAGTTTTGGATGAGATCATGATTGATGGTAATATTACAGTATGTCACAGTGTAATGCTATACTGTGATGTAAAATTGAGTATCGCCACTGTTGTTTTATCCTGTTTTCCGCCGTGTGACAGGGTTTATTGTGCACTGTGTTGCGGCTTATTCCTCTCCTCACACTGTGTACTGAAGTGTAATTATGACTTGTCTAATGTGTAAGACAGAGCTGTAACTGAGCGAAATTCTGCAAGTGCGTTTGATTTATGAGGGCAGATTCCCATTTGTATTCTTAATCTACCTTTTCCTTTTTTAGCCCCGGGATAAATTCCTGTATTGCGGGTGTTTTTTTTAATTTTTTTTTTCGGTTTTTGATGACTCCTGACGAGCAGACAGCTACCTTGCTAAGGTTGTTATACACCATTCACATCGAGGTTTTGTTTTTTTTTCTCTTATGAAATGAAATGTGCAAGCTGTAAAATATATTACTTTAGTGATTTATGGAGAAAGGAAGAAATAAAAATTCATGCTGGAATCATCACTAAAGATCTCATTTTCCTCATTGAGCGCTTGATAGTAAGTGGCGTGCATTCATTACATGGTGTTTATCGGGATTAGATATAAGAGGAGGGTTTATCGTTTATTTGGAAATATCTATGTACAGAAAGGGGGCGCTGTAATAGATAGTTATTAGTCATCCTGACAGGGCCGGCTCCTGTTTTTTTTTGGCCTTTGGGCGACAGAGCCACAGTGAGCCCCCTTGTGGAGGAGGCGGGAGGCGGGACACTGCGCGCCGCTGCGGGCGGATGAAGCGAGTGATGTCACGCAGGAACGCAGCGTCACCTATGCCATACCGCCCAAATTTGGCTCCGCCCACTTGATGTTGACTCCACCCATTCTCATTCATTTTTCATGTGCTCCCACACATATAATCCTCCTACAGTCACCCGTAAATTATATGCCCGCCCTCCATCTCTCCCCCAGTTTCATGTTCCCCCCTCTATCTCGGTCCCCAGTTTCATGCCATTCTGCCCCCTTCATCTGCCCCAGTGTCATGCCGTTCTCCCCCCTTCATCTGCCCCAGTGTCATGCTGTTCTCCCCCCCTCATCTGCCCCAGTGTCATGCCATTCTCCCCCCTTCATCTGCCCCAGTGTCATGCCGTTCTCCCCCCTTCATCTGCCCCAGTGTCATGCCGTTCTCCTCCCTTCATCTGCCCCAGTGTCATGCCGTTCTCCCCCCTTCATCTGCCCCAGTGTCATGCTGTTCTCCCCCCTTCATCTGTCCCAGTGTCATGCCGTTCTCCCCCTTCATCTGCCCCAGTGTCATGCCGTTCTCCCCCCCTTCATCTGCCCCAGTGTCATGCTGTTCTCCCCCCTTCATTTGCCCCCAGTTTCATGCGCCCCCTTCATTATGTTCCACCTTAATGTTTAACACAAAACAAACACTTACACTCACCTTCCAACGCACCCCCGCCGCTCTCTCCGCTCTCTCACTCCACTCACATAGTTGTAGGCTGGTTCTGCATCAAATCCTAACTTCGAACAGCTAGTAGTGTTCGATCGAGTACGAGTATTTCGAATACCGTAGTATTCGATCGAACACCTACTCGATCGAATACTACTCGCTCATCTCTAATGGGCATCTCATGACAGAGTATCACAAAATCATGGAGTTTTGGAAATCTAGCCCTTTTGAAAAGATAAGGAAGGACAAATCTTTACAGATTGTGATCCACTGTATATTGTGGATGGAGGTCTCTTGGATATTGCCAAAATTCCCTGGTGGCTAGTCCACCATAGCCCAAAAGAGTCAATTTTGTATAGTCATCTCCCTGTTTTGATACCTAAACAAACATTTCATCCAAAGTGAAATGACATAGATACATTTATATACATTTACAACTATTCCAGAATACTGACCCTATATATAATATCAGTCATCTATATGGAATAATAGACAGAATTCCTCTTCATCTGTCAGCGTCTCCAGCAAAGCAAGCTACCCTTAAAGAGAGACACATTTTTCCTGAATGTGGAATGTTTCTGCTAATAAATATTATGTACCTTCCCGAGTTATGTGAAATGAAGTGAATATTCTCAATATGGTGTCACATGTGCACAGAGCCCGTAGCATTTAGAACAGGTGTTGTAGAATTGAACTTGACAAGAAGGTCATGAGTAACGGTCAATACCTAAAATACACTGTAACTAGAACTTTTTCATGTGACCGGGTGTTGTGGCTTTATGGAAGTCGTCGTGAAATTGTATCCAAAACAGATAAACAAAAATAACATCGTGGTCAGTTCTGGCCTCTCCATATGCATCTGATCGGACTGTTATACCCAGTAACGCTTTAGCTGAAATAGGATTTTTTTGTAATCTTTTACCTATTTGTGGTTTTGAGCACATTTTAGCACTTATTATCGAAATTCTGGGCTGTGTTATACCTTTATAGGGGCTTGATACAGAGCTCCAAATGGACAGGGAACTCCAAGTAGTGTATGGGATTGACAGAGAAAGCCAAAAACAACGACAAGTCCTCCAGACTCTGATTGACAGCTTAGTCCCTATGCAAAGTATAGGGAGAAAGCTGTCAATCAGCAGTGAAGCGAGTAAGCCGCTGCTAAACATCTCTGGCAGTGCAGGGGCGTAACCACCGTAGAGGCAGTTGCGGCAGCTGCCACAGGGCCCGGGCCATTAGGGGGCCTGGTGACAGCCGCTACTGCTGTGTTTTTTTTTTTTTAATAGGCCGTTACGGGCCCTATTTACTTTCTGATCCTGGCTGGGCCGGAATCGGTAAGTGACACCGCGGGCCCCACAACTACTATCATTATACTCGGGGGTCTTTGCAGACCCCCGAGTATAATGATCGGAGGCCCGGGAGAGGTAAGGGAACGTAGCAAACACTATTACTTACATAATACTGTGTGCAGGGGCCACTATGGGGATAATACTGTGTGCAGGGGCCACTATGGGGATAATACTGTGTGCAGGGGCCACTATGGGGGATAATACTGTGTGCAGGGGCCACTATGGGGGATAATAGAGTGCGGAGGAGGGGGTCGGTCGAGGTCTTCGACGTCGGTGTCGGTTGGGGGGCCCATGTCAAAAGTTTGCCACGGGCCCCACCATTCCTAGTTACGCCACTGTGGCAGTGATATATCATGCTCAAACCTCCTTTCTATCATCTAGTGGAGTAATCCTGCACAACCCAATAGACAACAGATAACTGGCCAAAATGGGTGGGTTCAAACTATGTTGGTATTTATTTATCAGTTTGCAGGCACCTTGGCATTGGTCATCAATATCAGATTGTGGGGAACAAATACCAGGTACCCCAACTGATCAGTCAACCACTGACCTCACAGTGCTGTCACATTCATTGGTCCCATATGTAGACTTGACAGTGCCGTGAAAGTGAAAGGGATTGGACTACAATTCCAAATGCAACCAGTTACAATGTACAGCAACGAAGAGCCTGTAGCACTTATCCAAATACCGCAGCCAGTGCAAATGGTTGAACAGTGGGAGTGGTTATGTGTCAGACACCCACTGATCTGATCCTAAAGATTGGTCATCAACATTTCATAGTCCTGGGAAAACCCTTTAATATAGTCTGTTTCTGTAGACCAGCTTTATCTATTTCATTTACTTTTGCCAATTCTCAAATTTAAAGATTCTACTATGAACCAGAGAGCTTTATCCATAGTCATATGGGTGTAGGGTCCCCCGTCAGCTCTCCTCCATCCTGATTTCAACTCTATTTGCATCCTTAGGACCCAGATAGAGTTCAATACAATGGTCAACAAGGAGCCATCAGGATCCTGCTCAGAGTCAGGCTACAACTAAGAGAGGCACAATGAGCACCAAGCCGGTGTGGGGGCCCTAATGGGGCACTAAAGAGGGAATTATACTGTGTCGGGCTACTGAAGGGGCACTAAACTGTATGGAGGGGCATTTTACTATGTAGGGGCATTATTATATAGGACCAGTAAGGGGACATTATACTGTGAGAGGACAGTAAGGTTGTATTATATTGTGTGAAGGCACCAAGGGTTCAATGTGTTGTATGGGGACCACAAGTGGGTATTATACTGTGTGGGGCCACTAATGCCGCAAAGTCATCCCACCTTTACAGTGGGTCCACCAATGTGTTAAACTTGACCTTCTATGAATAACAGTTAATATTATTTGCTTTATTACTAATCTTTGAATCTTTATTATTATTTCTTCATTCTTTCACCTTTACTAACTCTGTATGTTATTCTCTATGATAGGGTAAGGGGGGTATTGTCACTCCTCTATGATAGTGAGAGCATCAAAAGCAGCGCCCAAAAGTTTATAGTAAAACGTGTTTTCTTCCAGACGCAATATGCAATGACATTCAGACTATATAAACATATTTATACATTACATATTAATGAATTGTCCTTAATTTTAGAATATGATATTAACCTCTTTCCCCAAGTCTACAGTGTTCCCCGTTCCATTTCTCCTCCATACAATGTGTCCTCTATTTGTCCATCTATTTTGCTATAAAAATGTAATATTTTGTTGTTCTGGATAAACTTCAGCAATGCTCTTGAATTTGCACTGAGGCGACGCTGTAATTTTCTGCAGTATTAGCAGGGGTAACTAATGATGGCTAATTTTTGCCTGTAGTGTCTCCCTCAATCTGCTTGTACAGTCTGAACAATTCTGGCAGAAGCAGCATTTGTGCATTTTCTGGTCAGTAAACACTCAAGTACAATTGTAAGTGATCAGTTTGTAGTTGGACGGTGTTAGAGGAAGGAGCGTTCGCATCGCATGGAAAGCGCTTGCCTTCCCACGTAGCTGGGGCACAGTCTACATGTCTCAATGGCATTATGTCGCTCCTTATGGTGCAACCGGGGAAATAAGGTTGCCAGATCAATTCCTGAAATACATTTTCTTTTCATTTGTCTTAATGAAGCCGTTGCTGGGAGGAAGCCCAGTAACCTCAATATTATTAGCTATGGAGAAAGGGTAAGCAGAACGACTGCGGAGGAAGGAGGGGAAGGCATGGAGGGAAATCCATCTGAATATTACGTTGGTATTGTTCCTTTGTGCGGGTGCTTCAGATGTCACAGTACAGCCCATTGGTTGTTGGCGCATTCCTGGAGCCAAAACATAAGTTGAGGCTCCTGAGATCCTCAGTGCACAACCACCATGTGCCATGTACAATTACAATGCTGTCTTCTTATGTAGTAGAGGGGCCTTCAGGTTCCAAGACATGGTGCAACTCCAAACTATGCATCTTGCATAGGTTAAATGCTCCAGTATTGTGTCCAAACTAACCAGTGTACTTACAAGGGCCACAGTTTTTCCCTAGTTTCTCTGGTGGACAGCAGTCAAATACTGAATAGAAGAGAAGGATGTGATCCAGTCTCTTAAACAGCAAGACAGATGGATGTGTTCACAGAAGAAAAGGATGTGTTCAGTGCAAGGACACCTTTGTACTGAAGGAGTCCTTGCACTAGCTGCTGTTAGTATGTCAAACTCGTTGGTGCTGAGTTCAACCGATATGTAACACAATAGTTAATAATTAGAGATGAGTGAACAGTAAAATGTTTGAGATTCGATATTCATTTCGAGTAGCCCCTCAATATTGGACTACTCGAATCGAATATCGAACCCTATTATACTCTATGGGGGGAAAATGCTCGTTTCAGGGGTAGGCAACGTTCGATCAAATTATACTTACCAAGTCCACGAGTGAGGGTCGGGCTGGATCCTCCGAGAAGTCTTCTCCGTGCAGCGTCCCCGCGGCATCTTCCGGCTCTGAATTCACTCTGCCAGGCACCAGGCCTGGGCAGAGCCAACTGCGCATGCCCGCACTACAAGCTACTATTTTTTCAGGAAGGAATTTTTTCCCCTGAAATGGGGCAATTGGCCTGAGCCTCATGGGTTTTTTTTCCTTCCCCTGGATCAACACTGTAGGGACTGTAGGGTTATAGGTTGGACTTGATGGACTGATACCTTCATCCAACCTCATCTACTATGTAACTATGTAACTATATACAACTATGTAACTATTTTAATTGAAACCCTAAATCTTGTCCATTTTGGCAATTTTCCTTGGTTTTGGGCAAAAACAATTTGAGGATTTTAATTGTAACATTTCCTGATTTCATAACATAAGGTATTCCAACCGTGTTATATTATAAGGTATTGGGATTGTGTGTTGACCTGGACATTTGACATTCTCATCTTCGTATGCTCGGTCATCGGACGTGTCCTGGATCCTTTTATTGCGATGGGTTTTCTCAGAAAAGGAAAAACAATTGATACAAAGTCAAGGCTTGTTACACGGGCTCTGGATGCACATACAATCTCTCCTGAAATGTTGGTAGATAATATGGTCACTGAGTCTTCACTAATGCAGATGATCTGGAAGCCCCGAGGATCTTTCTTCCCGATGACTCCCACCCCATATCTTCTGCCTCCAGCTACTAAGTGTTTATTTCGTACTTAATACGCCTGACCTGAACATAACAGGATCAGAATACCTGAACCAGAATTGTAAAGCATCTTCAGACGCTGCCTCCTCAGAGCACACGTCTCTGCCTCTGCTACATGGGAGTCTTCGGTCGCACTATTTCTTGGTAGCGAGTGGAACCATTATTGTAGATCTCAGTGACGGCTGCATAGCAATTATCACATCAGATAAAGAACTGATACCATCTCGATAGAGTGGAGTCTGAAGGCAGTAATAAATGGATTTATCTGCACTGCAGGGCGGGATTCTGTCTGCTGAAGTTATTTCCTAATGGTTTGCTGGATTGTGGCGTTCCGACGTGAGCATTTTAATAAGCTCGTGTAACTAGATTTTGTCAGGGTGGAGAGCCCAGTCCAAGAACTGAAGAACTGGATATAGAGTTCTCCTCGAAGTGAATACTTTAGTAGAGAGCATGGCTTTATACTTATTCACATTAGATTATTGACGTCCATAGATTTGGCTGACATCTATTCCTTCCAATGCCCACAGGGACCCCCTGCAACACAAGCCATTGAAGCGCTCTTCTGGTGAGGGTTATTTCCTTTCTAACAGCCCAGGACACAAATTAGACAGTCAGCGAGTCTTGTCAAAATTGGCCAAAAATAAGGCATAATGTCAATTTGAAATGGTTACCATACTAAATATAAATATAAGAGATAAGATAAGATAATAGTCAACTTCAATAGTCCCACCACGAAATTCAGCGTGTTCCAGCAGCATGGCTAATACAGTAATATATTACAAGAAAGACACATACAAGCTCAGAATAGCCGATAAAAAAGATACTAGCAGTCATAACTAAGAAGGAAAGAAAGACTCAGGATCACTTAGTTCTCTGTGCGGAGTGATCTTCACTTGGCCTGATGTTTATTAGTTGGGAGGAAGGATCTCCGATAACTCCTTCTCACACTTAGGGTGAAGCATTTGGTCACTGACAGTACTGCCCAGTGGGCTTGAGCCGATCTTCAAATTTCAGGATCGTTTTTAAAATCCAATTTCTGATCATTTTCCATCTGAACCCGATCCCGATCCCAATTCCGATCCCAATGCAAGTCAATAGGATTATTTTTAATTATCGAAGATTGGATTTTAAAAACGATCCTATTCACTACACAGCATGGAGTCCAAAAATTGTTTCAATTTTTGGACTCCACGCTGTGTAGTGATTAAAAAAAAAATCCCCCGGCTACTTAGCCCCCTGGTGTCCACTTACCTGCACAGATCCACTGCCGTTCTTCTTGGTCTGGTCCTTTCTCATTGACATGCCTTCAGAGCACCATACATGCCCCCACCTCCCTAGGCTAGTGTTAGCGATGATGGGAGTAGGTGGGGCTTGTTGTGGCTTAGGAGAGTGTGGACGGAGAGACGTGAGTGCATCACTCACGTCTCCCTTCCCAGTGTCCACCCACACAGGGCGCTCTGAAGGCATGTGAAAGAGAAAGAAGAGGAGCGAGAAGAACGGGGAGCGGCAGTGGCAGCACTTCTGTGCGGGTAAGTTGAGCGATGGGGATCGGAATTCCATTTCCAACCTTTTTTAGGCGGGATCGGAACCCTATCGTGATTGTGAAATTTACTCGATCACCGATCGGGATCCGATCTTTTCCAATCCCGATCGCTCAACCCTACTGCCCACTGCTATCATGGTCTCATACATGGGATGGGAGTTGTTCTCCAGTATGGAGCTCACCACAGACAGTAAATATGGCTTATGTAGGTGATAAGAGTCACGGAAATGTGGGTCACCCAACAACCATAACGGGGGACTAAAATCAACAGGTGTGTGGAACTTCACATGCCCAATCCTTTTGGTCTCAGTGGAGAGTGACTGACAGTAACTCTTTATTTAGAGTAGGAATGAGTGAACTGGTTTGTAATGAACTTGATTTGTTAAAAAATTTCCAAAAGTTGACAAAAGCTAAAATTTTTAGCCAAAATCCATTATGCCCTGTTTGAAAATTAAATGCCAAGTGGACCCTACAAATATTTACTAGATTAACACTATTAACAAAACATGCACACTCAGCCAAGCCCACAATCTATATGTATAGGTGGGGAAGAACAGCTGTCGGTGGAACGAGCATTTGGCTGATATCCATTGTATGTGTATGAGCCCCTTAAAGGCATTTACAATAAGCCAGTATGGCCCAACCTTTTCAGGCTCAGAGCACCCTTGGAGCACCAGTATATAAAAAAAAAAAAAAAAAAAAAAAACACTCAGAATAACTGTATAGTCATGTTCAGGATAAAGAAGGTGAGAATAACCTTCTTGTTCACCATTTCGAAGGGATTTTTTTAAAAAACAAATTCTATACAGAGTAAAATCTAGTTAAAAAATAAGCAAAAATAAAAAAAATAAACAGAATAATAAAATAATTAAATAATAATACATAATAAAAAATAACAAAATAATACAATAAATAAAAAAATTATAAATAATAAAAAACAATAAAAAATAAATAATAAATAATAAAAAAATAAACAGAATAATACAATAAATAAATAATAAGAAATAATAAAAAAATAACAAAATAATAAAATAAATAAAAAATTATAAATAATAAAAAACGATAAATAATAAAATAATGAATAAAAATAAATAATGATAAATAATAAAATAAATACAATAAATAAAATTGAAAAATGTTCCCGTTCTTCAGAATTTTATTTTATTTTTTTCAATTCCAAACTTAGTGTTTTTTATACAGCTACCTATTGCTACTATAGGACTAAAGTGCTTAGAAAGGTGCAGGCAATGAGAAAATATAGAAAGCAGCCCAACAATTAGAACAAACAGCCGCCTTTTAATTCCCGATGAGATTTCGGCACCGCGGCGCAGCACATTTCATCAGTTAAGCCCCGAGCCCAATCTGTGCATTAGCCCTCACCACTGATATCATGCAGGTATGTCTAATTGTATAAAGCGCACTGTTATTTTTCCTGCATTACGCCGGCCGACTCCCCGACACGAAGGCACAGAGAGGCAGTAATTTTCACTGATCTGCCCCACTCCTGTCCTGCTGCTACAAGCAGCCATTGATTATTATACCGTAGTGTTATTGACTGTCACAATGAAAGCTAACCTTATTCCATTTTTTTAAATAACACTGTATAGATTAATTTGCTATGAAGACATTGCACTTAAAAGTATTTCAGCTAGCCCACAGCTACGGCAAGTCATTACTTTCCTTCATGATAATGTTCACATTACAGAAATGGCAAGTAATCAGCATCACACAGGCTCCCAAATAGGAAAGGCAAAAAGACGTTTTACAGCGATCTGCTAAAAAGTTACGTTTGATGGAAATATGTGCATCTTATAGATACCGCGAATGAAAGCGTCCTCCTTCTTAAGATCAATTAAACTTACTGCGTGCCGCTCGCTGCTTCGTTTATAGAAGGTCCCTTATGTACACAATGCAGATGGAAACACACAAATGCAAAAAAAAATAGAATTTTTAAAACAAATGTTTTGAAAAATATTGAGTTGATTATATTTTTTATAATTTTTAAAAAATTTTATTATTTAAAAATATTTATGAATTAAACGGTTCTAGGATCGGTTTGGGCTAAGGCCCCATGGGGTGTCCCGCAGCAAAAAAGCGCTGCGGAAAAAAATTCAGCGATAACACGTCGTGGTTCTTCTCACAAAATTCGTATCCCCTCCCACCTTCCCTGTCGCTTTTTTTGCACCAATAACTGCGCAGGGGAGGTGGGACAGGAACTACGACACCGGAGGCATCGAAAAAAAATCGGAAAAAGTAATTGGCTGGCTAAATCACGTGACCTCCAATTTATACGAATAGTGGATTTAATATCCGGGTCATATGAGACTGTGAACTGTGTGACTGTGAGACAGAGACAGATCTACAGGCAGGGTTAGCTAGGGATTACCTTTATTTAGGTGGGAATGTCACTCACCCAGCTCTTTGGGGCTCTATCTCATCAGGATCCCTGTCAGCTTGCGATATGCGGGAGCTGACTTTTTCTCATAGGAATGCATTGACCAGCGTTGATTGGCTGAATGCCATACAGAGTAAAGCATTCGGCCAATCAACGCTGGTTCTGCTGGAGGAGGTGGAGTCTAATATTGGTCCACAGCAGTCTCCATTCTGGTCTGATCTCAGATGTAGCAGTGTTGAGCGCACAGCTCTGCTACACATGAGATGTAGCAGAGCTGGCCGTGCGCTGAGCTCTGCTACATCCAGAGATGTAGCAGAGCTGAGTGTGCGCTGAGCTCTGCTATACCAGAGACTACAAAAGAGACTCAGCGCACACTCAGCTCTGCTACATCTCGGGTGTAGCAGAGTTCAGCGCACGGCAAGTTCTGCTACATCTCATGTGTAGCAGAGCTGTGCACTCATCACTCCTACATCTGGTGCCATTAAAAAATAAAGCTAGGGTCCCAAAATACAAGCTCTCATATGGCTACAATGATGAAAAAAAGGTAATGATCTCAAAATGCAATGCTAAAAACCAAAAAAAGTGTGCACTGGCCCCCCAAAAAAGGCCCCATGTAGAGGGTTGCAGCAAAAAAGTGCTGTGGGAAAAACCATGGGAGAAATGCATTGTGGTTTTTCCTGCAACAATTTTCATTGAAAATCTGCAGAGGTTTATGTCTGAAGCATTTATCACCTACTCGTTGGATCTATCCAAAGGACCATTTCATAATGGGGCTCCTTGGGCTCCCAACATCCAATGACACCTAGAAATTAGACCATAGTACCCTTCAAATTTGTGTTAGAGCCTGGACCTACTAGAGCCATGGTAGGGAACCTTCGGCTCTCCAGCTGCTGTGAAACTACAACTCCCAACATGCTCCATTCACTTCCATGGGAGTTCCAAGAACAGCAGAGCAAGTATGCATGCTGGGAGTTGTAGTTTTGCTATAGCTGGAGAGCCGTACGTTCCCTACCCCTGCACTAGAGGATCCTCTGATAGTCTGGTGGGCCAGTTCAACTGTCCTTGGGAGAAGGGGAGAACTTGCTCTAGCGCCACCCTTTGAAAGGTAGCTCCCTGTAGATCAATGCCTGGATTTCCTGATGCTTAGTTACATACTTTGAGAATAAAGCTAATCTGGAATATGTAGAAACTATTTTTATAAGATCGTCTTTAATCCTCATGCAGAAATAAATGTAATGTGTAACGGAAGTAATTGAGGTGGAATAAATACATTATCAATGCTCGGGACCAATTTCCCAGAAGCAAAAAATCACCCAAAGAGCTAACACTTTGCGATCTTGACAAAGCTGCGGAATGAGAAATGTTTTATCTAGAAGTACAGTATTGCTCTAGGAAAGCTTAGATATAACCTGTGAAAAATAAACTTTGTATTCGCATTATGCAGAATTTGGAATGAGATAAGCTGTTTACCTGCTAGAGGTTAATTGAACCCACGGGAAAAGACATTTGCGCTAATTGAAGACAAAAACAAGGCAGAAAATGAATTTCTAATGAAAGAAGGAAATGTTAATCATAGGAGACAAAGCTGAGAGACGACACATCATCCCCTATTTATGGGAAATTGTCACCTCACCGTCAGACTTCGCTATCTTATACCAGTCTCATAGTAAGATCGGGGGATTGTCCAATTAGAATATACATTAGCTAATACCACCATGGTAGAATGTAAGGTGATGAAGAACAAGTGGGGTAGTTATTGTACCTAGATGTCTTCTGCCCATTGACTAATAGGGGTGGAAGTCATTTTATTGGCAATGTCAATTTTGCCAAAATTGGCAAACTCGGACCCACTTTACATCGCACTTAATTCTTCCATTGTGTAACTACTATCTAATATATCGATATCAAGATAGTGGATTAAAAACATCAGTCTGTTCCGTAGTATGTATATAGAGTAGTATATAGTATGTCATATCTACACAGGGACCAATCGGTGCCAACGGTACTAGGACAAAAATTTTGGTAATAGATGGAAAGTGTCTTCAGTGCCACAGTTGTAAAACACTAGATTAGATTAGACCTCCCCAACATGTTTAGCCATAACTGGTGTCCTCAGATCTTTGCACCATTGCTGTCGAGAAGGACGGGGGTTCATGTAATGTTTTTTGACAATCTGTGCTGTCTCTTCAGTTGTATAATGTCGCTCTCCCCTCTTCTCCGTCAGCCTTGCCACCAGGGGAACTTACCCCCTTTCTGTGTGAGTTACCCATGCCCTCCTTGGCCTTCTGTCTCTTCTAAGCCATGTGCACGTGACTCTCATTGTCTACAAGAGCCAGGAGTGCCAATGCTCTGTGCCATTACCTGCTGTTCTTGACTTTCTAAGGCATCCTCTCCCATTGTCCTGGATCGGGTCAATGAGATGCATTTGTTATCTTCCTGGCTACTGCCTATCTGCCCCTCTACCATTGAGAACATACTCCACCTGTTCTGACCTCTGCTCATCTAGATAGACCTGCTGCTTGGTTAGCAAACAATGCTCTATATCTATCTATAAGTCAGCCATTGGTTATTGAGTCTATTGCAGTGGTAAGCAGTGGCTTAAGTAAAGTCTTGTGGGCCCCAGTGCAATCTTTTGTCCGGGCCTGCTACCTCATCCCTACAGTGAATTCTTGATAGTGATGGTTACGGGTGCTAAGGAGTTTAATCCACCTTAGTGTGGTTAGGGTAATCTGTGGGTCTCCTTGGTTTATGGGCCAGATGGAAGTTGCCATCTCAATACTGATGCCAGTGCTTATGGGCCCCCCAAGGCTGCTGTGCCCTGGTGCACCTGTACCCTCTACACCTCCTCAAGTTACGTCCCTGGTAGTAAGGTAGGTGGGGGTTTCCTTGGGCAAAGTCCTTACCTCCTTGGGTGACAGAATCCCAATCCCCTAGGGCTTATTCACAAGACTATGGAAATTGGCCACATAATTGGGTGCTGAAGCCAATCCTTCACCACCTTGTTGGCAAACACCATTTCAATTGGTTGACATATGGTCTTGACGCCCAATAGAAAAAGGGATGGGACCAGCCAGGTGAACGGCTTGCCACTATGGTACATCCATCCATGATCCAATGAGAACATAACCAGCTAATACCTGATGTTCTACTGAGATCTATTGAAGGTCTATGGCCATGTTTGCTTTGGATCTACATGACTATTTGTTAACGTCGCCATTGGCCTGCTCGGATATAGATGGTAAATATAGCAATTATTTGATGACGTGACACAAGCTCGTAAACTATACATTCCCACGCTCTCTCTTCCTGTACTTCATGTAATGAAGGTTTTGACTTACATTAGGTTTCATAGTTGGACAGATGCTCTCTACTGTTGGTTAGGAGAACGACTACCAGTACTTAAGTTGGGGTAATTTGGCCATTTTTAGACAATCACCTCATAACCTTGTTTTAGTACACCTTTTAAGGAACTGAAGTTCAAAGACATGACCTAAAAAAAACAGCAAAAAATATCTTTTCTTCCCCTCTTGCTATGACTCATTTAAAGTAATTGGTCTTATCTGATGCTGTTTTTGAAGTGAGGAAGTGGAGCTTTATTACTACAATGAGATACAGGTTTTCAGCCGAGGAAATGGCGCTCCCCCCGCACAGATGCACTGGAGATGTCTACTCGATAAGGTAGAGCGCAGACACATGTGTAACTGCTGCCATGCAGAACAGACGGAGAAAGTGGAGAGAACAATACACAATGGAGGAAAGGCCAGGAAATCGTCTTTAGACCCTTCGTGCTGCCAAGAAAAATGGCCAAGTGGTGAAATATGTGGAGGACAGGAGGGTCTAGGATAAAAGGAGCGGAGCGTACGTACCTGGAGGGCAAACCATGCATGCACTTAGAGAGCATGAGAAAACACGGGGTCTGGGGAATACGCCCTAGGGTCACCCATCCATAAAGGAAAGGAATGGGCTAGGGATGTCAACAAGTCATGAGCGCTCCTTTCACACAATGATGGGTTGTTGTAGCAGGAACCAGACCAAGCAGTAGGAGACCCATAATAATCTATATATGAGGCTCATTCTATAATATCTATCTATCTATCTATCTATCTATCTATCTATCTATCATCTATCTATCTATCTATCATCTATCTATCTATCTATCTATCTATCTATCTATCATATGCAGTATGTATCTGTCCATTTCTCTGCCACATAAAAATATTGCACTATTCAAAAAGGCACAAAGTAGGGGCTTCATTACGGATTTGCTTTGGGATCCATGAGCTACAACCAGTGGCGTAATTAGGAATGGCGGGGCCCCGTGGCGAACTTTTGACATGGGGCCCCCCCCCCCCGACCGACATTGAAGACCTTGACCAACTGACCCCTACCGCCGCCGCCGTAAGTATACAGGGCCCGTTACCGGCTGGAGTAACTCCAGCCGGTAATGGCCTATTAAAAAAACAAACAAACCACAGCAGTAGCGGCTGTTCCTGGGCCCCCTAATGTCCCGGGCCCTGTGGCAGCTGCTACCACTGCTACCACGGTCGTTACACCACTGGCTACAACTTACACCTATCTATCTATCTATCTATCTATCTATCTATCTATCTATCTCCTATCTATCTATCTATCTATCTATCTATCTATCTATCTATCTCCTATCTATCTATCTATCTATCTATCTATCTATGTCCTATCTATCTATCTATCTATTATCTATCTATCTATCTATCTATCTATCTATCTATCTATCTCCTATCTATCTATCTATCTATCTATCTATCTATCTATCTATCTCCTATCTATCTATCTATCTATCTATCTATCTATGTCCTATCTATCTATCTATCTATTATCTATCTATCTATCTATCTATCTATCTATCTTTCTCCTATCTATCTATCTATCTATCTATCTATCTATCTATCTATCATCTATCTTTCTCCTATCTATCTATCTATCTATCTATCTATCTATCTATCTCCTATCTATCTATCTATCTATCTATCTATCTATCTATCTATGTCCTATCTATCTATCTATCTATCTATCTATCTATCTATCTATTATCTATCTATCTATCTATCTATCTATCTATCTTTCTCCTATCTATCTATCTATCTATCTATCTATCTTTCTCCTATCTATCTATCTATCTATCTATCTATCTATCTATCTATCTATCTATCATCTATCTTTCTCCTATCTATCTATCTATCTATCTATCTATCTATCTCCTATCTATCTATCTATCTATCTATCTATCTATCTATCTATCTATCTATGTCCTATCTATCTATCTATCTATCTATCTATCTATCTATCTATTATCTATCTATCTATCTATCTATCTATCTATCTATCTATCTATCTATCTTTCTCCTATCTATCTATCTATCTATCTATCTATCTATCATCTATCTTTCTCCTATCTATCTATCTATCTATCTATCTATCTATCTATCTATCTATCTATCTATCTCCTATTTTTATGTAATTATTTTATTACACCTATCTCTTCTTCCCCTGCTGTTTTTAAGTGTGAAGAAAGGAAGCGCTTACATAGGAAAACGTGTTTTTAATAGCAAAAGTAATATTATGCACGCCGGCCCTCCTTGCTTGTGTGGGGTCCCCTGGGGTCGGCAGTGGGTTTGCTTTCATAGTCGCCCCACAGAGTGTTAATTAACACAGGTGTACGTGCCTTTTCCTTGCTACAATCACCTGCATTCCAGAATGTGCATCTCTACCGGGATCCGTCTGCTTACAATTTCCTCCCACTGAGCAGATGATAATAACTTTACAAAAAAAAAAAAAATCTAAATTAAAAACTTTTTAAATTAAAAAATAATATTTTTTCCCAAAAAATATTCTAACGGCTGCGCATTGGCTGATACAAGTCAAGCATATCTCATATAGGGAAAGTATGTCCGAAGTACAGAACGGCAGGGAATTGCTCAGGAAACGCGTTCCTGACTCTTTCTTTTTGCAATTCCCACAACAAATGTTCCCACTTTTTTTTTTTTTTTTTTCCCAGGAATTTCCACAACTTGACAATTATTGTTTCCTGAGAAAGACCTATGGGTTCTCAGCTAGGAAGAATAACATTGGAGCTTTTCAAATGTTTCCAGATGGGCTTTATAAATCTATGGGGATCGATAAAAAATGACCTTTCTAATAAGAATCCACTTACGCTTCTCATTCGGATACATACGTAGAAATTAACCTATTGCTCCCCTCCCCCTTCTCGAAATGTCTCGGTAACAAATCAATCTTGTAGGTTTTTTCTCAGATGAATCTATACAGTCGATCACAGAAAAAAAAAATTGTTACATTTCTTCCAAAAATTTGCAATTTTTTTTGTTCTCCTATAGGTTTTTTTTTTTGCACAGTTCAGTTAAAAAAAACAAAAAACATAAAAAATGGAATGGTTTTCCACAGATGTATTTGTATACTTGTTATGCCAAGATGAGACAGATGTGGTTCAATTCACTGTGGGACAGGTGCGGAGGAAGCACAGATAAAACATTTGCAGGAACTATAAGCAAATGCATCTCTGTTGTTGGATAAATAAGCCGTCTGCCAAAAAAATGTTTGCGCTTGTTTTTTTTTTTACTATTTTTTTTTCTTCCCGAGGAGGTTTATTTTAGGCTAAATGTAGTTCAATTCAAGGGATGTTCTACGTCATTTCTTTTGAGTCCAAATTAATCTCAATAATGTTTCAATAATTTTACAGTAGAATTTTTTTTCTTGCTAATTTGGGCTAATCTTATCCGTCTTTTGTCAATTTATGTAGACGGAATTGTTCGCTTTGATCGCTGTTTCTTGATAGGTTTTGCAGTTTTTCATGAATATAAGGAGGTAATTATGTAATTTTATATAAAATAGATATAGTTCATATCAGAAGTATCACGTAAAGATAAACTTTATTACGGGGTCAGGATAAGAGGTAGTTAAAGGGGTTGCCCAGGCAAAAATGGCCATCCATGCCATGGGCAACAAAAAATTTTTATTATTTTTTTTTAATCATACCTGTTCCTGATGCTAAAGTGTCAACCCAGCGCGTTTCAGTTCCTCTGCTCAACAGGTCTCTTCCAGAGTGCCACTGAAGCTGCTGATTGTCCTCAATGGTCACGTGGCCTCTGGGGCCAATCAGCAAAGGGCAGGTGATTAGAGATGAGCGAATACTATTAGAAACTCTAGTTTGGAATACATCGCTCCCATAGGAATGAATGAAAGCGGGTTAAGCGTGCAGCCGCACGCCGGCCGCTTCCATTCATTCCTATGGAGCAAGGTATTTGAAACTAGAATTTCAAATACTATTGACTCATCTCTACAGGAGATGTCACTACCTATGACATCATGGACCTCAGCAGTCTTTTTTTTCTTTTTAATGTAGATTGTGAGCCCCATATAGAGATCACAATGTGCATTTTTTCTTCCTATCAGTATGTCTTTGTAGAATGGGAGGAAATCCACATAAACATGGGGAGAACATACAAACTCCTTGCAGATGTTGTCCTTGGCAGGATTTGAACCCAGGACTCCAGCGCTGCAAGGAAGCAGGGATAACCACTGAGCCACCATGTTGCCCTTTACCTCAACAGTCATGTCACCATTGAGGCCAGTCAGTCGCTTCAGCAGAACTCTGGAGGAGGCCCATTAAGCAGAAGAACTGGAACGCATCAGGTGATTTGATATGTTTAAGTAACTGTTTTGAGGAGTAAAATATTTTAAATTTTTTTTTGCAACAATCACAACAATGGCGCCCTTATCTCTGCCACTAGTCTAGCTCATGGGGCAAAATACTGTAACCCTTTCAACTAGTCTTCTCTGTTGGCTCCTTTCTTTGACTGTATACTGACCTCTATGGATCCCATTGCAATTGCCTACTTTGCCTTCATAGTAGGTACACCATTGGTTAGAATAGGCACATGACTATCATTATGTATTCCTTAACTTTACTCTTGACTCAAACATATCCCAAGATGAGAGGCACACAATGACAAGCTTTAAAGATCGAGATCCGGGGACTGAAGAAGGATAAAAACATTCTGGAAGCCATGTGTTGGGCACCAAGAGAGTTTATCCACCACTGTTTTATTGTAAGATATGTTTATCCAAGGATAATTAATGTGTTATTAATGTGTATGATATAGTGGGAGGGGCAGACAGCAGATCTACAGATGGAGGCACCACTGAACAGAAGGTATTGATATTATCTTTGGTCTTATCCTCTCCAAAAGCTCACCTCTTTGAGAAGACCTCCCCTTTATCAAGACCACATTTTATGTAGTGGACAGTATCGGATTGGACAACCAGAGGAGCTTTCCGGTGGACCCATGCTCTAAGACTATAGGGGTTCAGTAGAAGACACCCAAATTTGAAAGGTACTATGGTCTATTTTGTAGAAGTTATTGAACATTGGACCCCCAGATTAATTTCATCTAGTTGGTCCAAGGAACTTCAGTCATACACTCGTAGCAGAGTGTCCTATCTTCTAATTCCTTTTTTTTTTTCTTCTTGGAATCTTCCAATACAATCAGCCATTTCAAAAAGTTCTACTGTGCATCCTAAATGTTCCATTAAGAAGACGAATAAAAAGGTACCATCCTAAATAAGAGACCCAAAAGCTCCTACTGGACATTAGCACTAACAAAAAGTTGTCATCCTTTGAAGCAAAGACAATACACAAAATTTCAACAGAACCAATAATGCACTCTTGCAAATTGTTCTTACATTTTTCAATTTTTCAAAAATTTTCAGAAGACAACCCCTTTCAAAAGCTTGGTTATCTTCAAAAAATTTTGATGATCTGGTTTCCAGTAGTGACTGACTAAGCTACGATTGGCTGCAATTGTCACTTGTTTGTGCAGTGATGTCATCACAGGAAGTGCAGAGACTGGTGGGGGAAACGGGTACATTGGAACGGGAGCATCAAAGGATCTGTAAGTTAATTATGGTTTCTTATATTTGTTTAACACATTCTGAGCTGGGTTTTTTTTTATTTTTAGTTGGACCCACTTAAGTATTACAATAAATTCCAAAAATCTACCTAAGCTTTTCTATTAGAGATTTTCTTAGTTTAAGGAATCTTTTCGAGGCAGTGCCAAGGATAACACGGGGCGTTCATTCCTTGCTCCATCACTTAAAGTGCATTACATTGTACGCTATCTTGTACTTAACGACTAACTTGCATATAGAAATGGGCATAATGTCTCCATAAACCCTTAAAATGACTTTGGTTTAAGAGACCTCTTTCTTTTCCTTTGTTCCTCCAGGGAATATTCTAAATGAAGTAGCACTCTAGTCTAAGAGAAAGAAAATCACACACTAGCAGAAATTTTTAATATAAATTGAAGACATTAAAAATTAATTTTGCATGACCACTTTGCATTGCAGTGCCAATATACTGTATATTTAGGATAAAATTCTCTTTGTTGTTTAAATAAAATGATGATGTCTTCTTTCCTTATCTTATCTGCCTATAATTATTTTCATTAATCAGAAATTGTAGCTTTCCCCTCCGCGAGGCATACTGAAATTCCATTTCGGCCGACTTATCCTTAGGGAAGCGAAAGCCAAAACTTGTAGCGAAATTGCTTCCGTGGAGAAAAAGTTTGACAAGTGACTTACAAATTATCGGAGTCTTTTTATTTTATGGTGGTTACACTTCCCATGGACGGGGATGAAAAAAGGTCAAAAAATGCCAACGTGACCGTATACTGGTGACAGATTTTACAACTATTAGCCCATTAAATTAATAAATTTTTTTTTACTTACAAAAGAAAAAGTGAAAAAAATAAATAAATAAAATGAATTTAAAATAAAAAAAATTTAAGATTATAAAACCTTGTGTAATGGAAGAGTATGGAGGCTCTATCGTTCCTTCTAAGTACGGGATCTATATGTGCCACTATATCTTCTCCATCAGATGCTGTCTGTATGGAAATATTTTTTTCTTGAAATATTATCAAATTTTCTCTTATTTGCAAGGATTTCAGGGACAAGAGCTTACATATGGCTCTGTATCTCAGGCATACAGATGGCAAGGCAATATACACATTTATGGGAGCCTTACTAGACCCCAGCATACGGAGCAGTCATGGTGCCGGGTACATGAGACCTTTGGGAACCAGTTTTCTCCGATATTGTAGGAAATTGAATTGCATATTTGCATTTTTGTCCCTCTTCTCCCACCACTACATTTCATGTCATTTTATGACCACTGGTGGCTTGTGTCTAGCCAATGGTCATCTAGTGATTAGGGTTGAGACGATCTTGAGATTTCAGGATCAATTTTAAAATCCGATTTCCGATCATTTTCCAGCCAGTCCCAATTGTGAAATTTGCTAGATCAACGATCGGCATCCGATCTTTCCCAATCCCGATCGCTCAACCCTAAATGTATATTATATATACAGTGGGGTTGAGCCAATCTTGAGATTTCAAGATCGATTTTAATATCCGATTTCCAATCATTTTCCAGCCGATTCTGATCATGATTGTGAAATTTGATCGATCGCTCATCGGGATACAATCTTTCTCAATCCTGATCGCTCAACCCTACTAGTGATGTAATATCCAGCCATGGTCACCCTGCAGTTACTTGTGTTTTTAGTACCTGGTTCTTGGAGACTTGGTGGTGCACATTTAGTCTTGAATGGTCATGTATTGGTGTCCAGTCCCTGGATCATTAGTGCACGGTGCATTCATAAGGTGCATTAACTTTAGTGATACTCCAATGCCTTAGATTCCCCAATTCTAGTGTCCATCCTTTGTCATTAGTCACTCAGCAATTTTTGAACAGATCACTTTGATCTAGTGGTTCCATACCTATCCCTATTGACTATTCCAGATAGACTCATTTACCGTATTTTAGTGTGCTCTCATCCCATGGCATGGATCTCATGTGATGCCAATACCTTGTGACTGTGTCATCTATTGGTGCAACACTGCATATCTCACAAACCTTTGACAAAAAGTCAAAAATTATTTTAGGAAAGTGGTACTGTTCGATAATATACTACTCTCTATAAGAGCCTCAACTCCATCTATCCAATATCAATATGGAAAAACATTCACTATTGCAATGGGATACAATTCTAGTCTTGGTTGGCTTACTTTATGACAATGTTTTGCACAAAAATATTGGCACGTTGGCACATTTCAGCAACAGTTCCTTCTCCTCTAATTCAGCCCCTCCTTCCTACACTGGAGGGGAGGATTTATTTAACATACCATGGCGGTATTCTACATTTTTTGAGCATGGCAATTTCCCCCAAAATATGCCACTTGGATCATTTTCCGACCTGCTACCCAGCTTTGAGAAAAGTTGGTGGTGCAGAATGGGGATGAAGGTGACCCAGGGCAGGACATCTCAGTCTGGAACATGTACTATTGTTAAAATTAGAAAACTGGTGTGAGTTATACCCGAAATTTGCTCCAGTACCTAAGTGTCATGAAATCAAATTTTGGCAAATGGAACCATCTGTATGAGAATTATCAAGAGTGGAACCTCTTAACAATTCTGATGCATCTGCCACCAGTGCTCACAATATGAAGACTGGCACATGAAGCACGGAATATCCCCCCATATATTTTTTTTGTAATTTTTTTGGTGCAGTTTTTGAGCCAAAACCAGCAGCAGGTTTAGCAGGATGCAGCAGTATAAATCCTTCCTTTATATTTCCCATTCCTTGTCAACTCAATCCTGACTTGGACTCAAAAATGTAGCGAAATATGCAACAAAAATGCAACAAAAACTGCAGGTTTAATACAGGACCTTTCTTGAATCCAGGGAGGTAATTTGAAGGGTGAAGAGGGTGCAGTTGCACCAGGGCCCAGGAGCCTTAGGGGGCCCATAAGCACTGGCATCAGTATTGAGATTGCAGCTTCCATCTGGCCCATAAGCCAAGAAGACCCACAGATTACCCTAACCACACTAAGGTTGAATAAACTTTTTAGCAACTGTAACTATCACTATCAAGAATTCGATGCAGAGATAAGGTAGGGGGCCCGGACAAACGATTGCACAAGACTTTAGTTACACCACTGCTTGCACCAAAAGTGCAAAACAAGCCATGCACCATGCCTCATCCACCATATTGTGAGCAGACAGATTCCCAGATTGAAGCGGACTGGGGACAACTTGGTCTTACAGATTTTTTATAATTCATTATACTTAATATAACTCACACCAATTTCCTGCCATGAATTACAATGGGAATCTATGCCACTTCCTACTGGTGTAGGCTTCCATTCTGGTGCAGGGTCGTCCAACAGATTTATGATGCGGCTTCATAAATCTCCCCTTCCATGCGTTGGTTGTGTTGTCGTACGATACACCGGTTTTAATAAATTTTCCCCATGTGCGTCTTTCGTGGTGCAATTTAAGCCAGAATTCTGGTGCATTTGACTTAGTAAATCTCCAATGTTTTTGGTTTTCCCCCTTTACCTGTTCTCTCCACGTCTGTACAGTATCCTTAAAGCAATGACAAAGTCCAACACTCACATTGCACATGTTCTAAGATTCCGCTTACGTCTATATCTTGTTCTATCGCGGCAAGATTGCCTTTTATTATAAATTAGAATTCACAAACTTTTTTTTTCCAATTAAATAAAACATGAAGGAATTTTAATGAAGTATCTTTAACTAACGTTTAGCTTTTCCACCAGAAGAAAGAAATGTCATTTCTATGGAAAAATCTGATTTTGTGTACGGTGAGATGGGAATAATACAATGATTTACGAACACAAGAGGAGAGTAAATTATGGTGTAATCACATCTCCCTTGGGCCAAGCAAAATCATGGAGAAAAAATGCAACAAGTATTGTATTCCCAACAGCAAAAGTTGACAGAAAAATATGGTGTTATTTTAGTTTGAGAATAAGTAATTGTGCGTTGTGTTTCCCCATGAGAAATGATAAACTTTTAAAGGAATTTTTTGATATCTGTCTCAGGAATAAGAAATGAAACAGTAAAATAATTCTATTCCGACACATGACAAGATCGTTTTGATACCTGTAAACCAGACGTTCTCCGAACATTGATACAAAATAACTGCTGTGATGTGATTGTGACTAGAGATGAGCGAGTACTATTCGAAACGGCCGTTTCGAATAGCATGCACCCAGCATGCGTCCATTCATTCCTATGGGTGCGTACTATTCGAAACTGGAGTTTCGAAGAGTACTCGCTCATCTCTAATTGTGACATATTAGGGAAGATCGAACCAGTTTGGAACAAAATGGATTGATTACAAATTTTCCAAAAATCGGGGGCAACACGGTGGCTCAGAGGTTAGTGGGTTTGTGGGTTTGAACCCCCCCAGGACAACATGTACAAGGAGTTTGTATGTTCTCCCCGTGTTTGCGTGGATTTCCTCCCATTCTACAAAGATATACTGATAGGGGAGAATGTACATTGTGATCCCTATATGGGTCTCACAATCTACATACAAAAAATTAAAAAAAATTCCAAAAATTTCAGGTTCAGTCCAACCTAAAACATTTGGGGTTTGCTGCTCTCAACTAACTATTATAATGTGGGGTTTCTTCAGAATGGAGGTCTTGGGAAGGGGTGGGAATTTAGTAACTAGTGATATTCAGTTGCCCTCACCGCTCTTGGGCATACTAACAGTCCTGGGTGACATCACAGGCCCCAGAGGGCTGCTAGGGATATTGGTATGCACCATTTGACCATTGAGACCCAATTATAGAGTCCTGTAACATCACCCAGGATACCAGACAAAGTTGGAAGGTAACCCCAAGGGAGCCCAGGACAGGTGAGGGAAGGTATCAGTGTTTATTATGTTTTCACCCTCTCTGGGTCTCTACAAATTTTATACTTTTGAGTCTGAAGAGAAAACTTACTGCTTTCTACAGCAGCATGTTGGTACTTGTGTCTGTATTTCTCCTTTGCTTCCGGTTTGGACCGATACAAAACAGGCAGACGAACCTTGCAGATATTTGCAAAATGTAGTTCCTTTTTCTCCTGTATGTATGCTTTTATAATTTGGTACCCAATATGATGAAGGGGTGCCATATCAGCTTCTCTAAATTCTACTCCCCCCCTGATATTCACAGCAGAATCCACCTTGGTCTTGCAAGATGGACTGAAGTTTCAGATTACATGCAGCGACAGAAGTCTATGGAGACAAGAAGATAAGAGAGAAGAAGCTGAGCAAAGGAGAAGTAGAGACACAAGTACTAACATGCTGATGTAGTAAGCAGTAAGTTTTCTATCTCACCCCAAGTGCTTTACTCACAGCAGTCTTATCTGGTGGTGAGAAATAGAATCCTATTTTCTACATGTTACGGGTGACATCATATCAGCCGCACCTCCATGTGCTATGCCCAAGAATATTTTAATTGGAATAGATTATGGCTCTGAATCCCACAAGTCATGTATTCATATTGTAGGTGTATTCTGGGTTCAATAGAGGCATGTCCGTTTTTAGTGTAGGGTCATTACCTTGTTAGGCTAGATGTTTGTCTACAGTTTGATCAAACATTTACACCAAGAACGTCATATTTATATTTGTAGGTATTAATTAATAGTAGTAAATATGTAAGGAATAGAGATGAGCGAACACTAAAATGTTCGAGGTTCGAAATTCGATTCGAACAGCCGCTCAATGTTCGTGTGTTCGAACGGGTTTCGAACCCCATTATAGTCTATGGGGAACAGATACTCGTTAAGGGGGAAACCCAAATCCGTGTCTGGAGGGTCACCAAGTCCACTATGACACCCCAGGAAATGATGCCAACACCTCTGGAATGACACTGGGACAGCAGGGGAAGCATGTCTGGGGGCATCTAACACACCAAAGACCCTCTATTACCCCAACATCACAGCCTAACAACTACACACTTTACACACTCAATACCACCTCTCTGACAGTAGGAAAACACCTTGAAACATGTGTATTTGGCACTTGCAGTGAGGAGAGCTTGTCACCAGCAGTGAATTTGGCCCTTGTAGTAAGTTGAGGTTGGCACCAACATTTGTTTTGAAAATCAGGGTGGATTGAGCCTCTAACCAGCAGAGTTTGGGCAAATTCATGGTGGAGGGAGCCTCTAAAAACCCCAGTTTGGACCAATTCATGGTGGAGGGAGCCTCTAACCAGCCCAGTTTGGGCAAATTCATGGTGGAGGGAGCCTCTAAAAAACCCAGTTTGGACCAATTCATGGTGGAGGGAGCCTCTAACCAGCCCAGTTTGGGCAAATTCATGGTGGAGGGAGCCTCTAACCAGCCCAGTTTGGACCAATTAATGGTGGAGGGAGCCTCTAACCAGCCCAGTTTGGACCAATTAATGGTGGAGGGAGCCTCTAACCACCCCAGTTTGGACCAATTCATGGTGGAGGGAGCCTCTAAACAGCCCAGTTTGGGCAAATTCATGGTGGAGGGAGCCTCTAAAAAACCCAGTTTGGACCAATTCATGGTGGAGGGAGCCTCTAACCAGCCCAGTTTGGACCAATTAATGGTGGAGGGAGCCTCTAAACAGCCAAGTTTGGACCAATTCATGGTGGAGGGAGCCTCTAAAAACCCCAGTTTGGACCAATTCATGGTGGAGGGAGCCTCTAACCAGCCCAGTTTGGGCAAATTCATGGTGGAGGGAGCCTCTAAACAGCCCAGTTTGGGCAAATTCATGGTGGAGGGAGCCTCTAACCAGCCCAGTTTGGACCAATTAATGGTGGAGGGAGCCTCTAACCAGCCCAGTTTGGACCAATTAATGGTGGAGGGAGCCTCTAACCAGCCCAGTTTGGACCAATTAATGGTGGAGGGAGCCTCTAACCACCCCAGTTTGGACTAATTCATGGTGGAGGGAGCCTCTAACCAGCCCAGTTTGGACCAATTCATGGTGGAGGGAGCCTCTAAAAAACCCAGTTTGGACCAATTCATGCTGGAGGGAGCCTCTAAACAGCCCAGTTTGGGCAAATTCATGGTGGAGGGAGCCTCTAAAAAACCCAGTTTGGACCAATTCATGGTGGAGGGAGCCTCTAACCAGCCCAGTTTGGACCAATTAATGGTGGAGGGAGCCTCTAAACAGCCAAGTTTGGACCAATTCATGGTGGAGGGAGCCTCTAAAAACCCCAGTTTGGACCAATTCATGGTGGAGGGAGCCTCTAACCAGCCCAGTTTGGACCAATTAATGGTGGAGGGAGCCTCTAACCAGCCCAGTTTGGACCAATTAATGGTGGAGGGAGCCTCTAACCACCCCAGTTTGGACCAATTCATGGTGGAGGGAGCCTCTAAACAGCCCAGTTTGGGCAAATTCATGGTGGA
This sequence comes from Leptodactylus fuscus, assembly GCF_031893055.1. NCBI lineage: Eukaryota > Metazoa > Chordata > Amphibia > Anura > Leptodactylidae > Leptodactylus > Leptodactylus fuscus. Next base: position 82,484,711 of record NC_134272.1, read on the forward strand.
GGGAGCCTCTAAAAAACCCAGTTTGGACCAATTCATGGTGGAGGGAGCCTCTAACCAGCCCAGTTTGGACCAATTAATGGTGGAGGGAGCCTCTAAACAGCCAAGTTTGGACCAATTCATGGTGGAGGGAGCCTCTAAAAACCCCAGTTTGGACCAATTCATGGTGGAGGGAGCCTCTAACCAGCCCAGTTTGGACCAATTAATGGTGGAGGGAGCCTCTAACCAGCCCAGTTTGGACCAATTAATGGTGGAGGGAGCCTCTAACCACCCCAGTTTGGACCAATTCATGGTGGAGGGAGCCTCTAAACAGCCCAGTTTGGGCAAATTCATGGTGGATGGAGCCTCTAAAAAACCCAGTTTGGACCAATTCATGGTGGAGGGAGCCTCTAACCAGCCCAGTTTGGACCAATTAATGGTGGAGGGAGCCTCTAAACAGCCAAGTTTGGACCAATTCATGGTGGAGGGAGCCTCTAAAAACCCCAGTTTGGACCAATTCATGGTGGAGGGAGCCTCTAACCAGCCCAGTTTGGGCAAATTCATGGTGGAGGGAGCCTCTAAACAGCCCAGTTTGGGCAAATTCATGGTGGAGGGAGCCTCTAACCAGCCCAGTTTGGACCAATTAATGGTGGAGGGAGCCTCTAACCAGCCCAGTTTGGACCAATTCATGGTGGAGGGAGCCTCTAACCAGCCCAGTTTGGACCAATTAATGGTGGAGGGAGCCTCTAACCACCCCAGTTTGGACCAATTCATGGTGGAGGGAGCCTCTAACCAGCCCAGTTTGGACCAATTCATGGTGGAGGGAGCCTCTAAAAAACCCAGTTTGGACCAATTCATGGTGGAGGGAGCCTCTAAACAGCCCAGTTTGGGCAAATTCATGTGGAGGGAGCCTCTAAAAAACCCAGTTTGGACCAATTCATGGTGGAGGGAGCCTCTAACCAGCCCAGTTTGGACCAATTAATGGTGGAGGGAGCCTCTAAACAGCCAAGTTTGGACCAATTCATGGTGGAGGGAGCCTCTAAAAACCCCAGTTTGGACCAATTCATGGTGGAGGGAGCCTCTAACCAGCCCAGTTTGGACCAATTAATGGTGGAGGGAGCCTCTAACCAGCCCAGTTTGGACCAATTAATGGTGGAGGGAGCCTCTAACCACCCCAGTTTGGACCAATTCATGGTGGAGGGAGCCTCTAAACAGCCAAGTTTGGACCAATTCATGGTGAAGGGAGCCTCTAAAAACCCGTTTGGACCAATTCATGGTGGAGGGAGCCTCTAACCAGCCCAGTTTGGGCAAATTCATGGTGGAGGGAGCCTCTAAACAGCCCAGTTTGGGCAAATTCATGGTGGAGGGAGCCTCTAACCAGCCCAGTTTGGACCAATTAATGGTGGAGGGAGCCTCTAACCAGCCCAGTTTGGACCAATTAATGGTGGAGGGAGCCTCTAACCACCCCAGTTTGGACCAATTCATGGTGGAGGGAGCCTCTAAACAGCCAAGTTTGGACCAATTCATGGTGGAGGGAGCCTCTAAAAACCCCAGTTTGGACCAATTCATGGTGGAGGGAGCCTCTAACCAGCCCAGTTTGGACCAATTAATGGTGGAGGGAGCCTCTAAACAGCCAAGTTTTGGGAAATTCATGGTGGAGGGAGCCTCTAACCAGCCCAGTTTGGACCAATTCATGGTGGAGGGAGCCTCTAAACAGCCCAGTTTGGGCAAATTCATGGTGGAGGGAGCCTCTAAAAAACCCAGTTTGGACCAATTCATGGTGGAGGGAGCCTCTAACCAGCCCAGTTTGGACCAATTAATGGTGGAGGGAGCCTCTAACCAGCCCAGTTTGGACCAATTAATGGTGGAGGGAGCCTCTAACCACCCCAGTTTGGACCAATTCATGGTGGAGGGAGCCTCTAAACAGCCAAGTTTGGACCAATTCATGGTGGAGGGAGCCTCTAAAAACCCCAGTTTGGACCAATTCATGGTGGAGGGAGCCTCTAACCAGCCCAGTTTGGGCAAATTCATGGTGGAGGGAGCCTCTAAACAGCCCAGTTTGGGCAAATTCATGGTGGAGGGAGCCTCTAAAAAACCCAGTTTGGACCAATTCATGGTGGAGGGAGCCTCTAAACAGCCAAGTTTGGACCAATTCATGGTGAAGGGAGCCTCTAAAAACCCGTTTGGACCAATTCATGGTGGAGGGAGCCTCTAACCAGCCCAGTTTGGGCAAATTCATGGTGGAGGGAGCCTCTAAACAGCCCAGTTTGGGCAAATTCATGGTGGAGGGAGTCTCTAACCAGCCCAGTTTGGACCAATTAATGGTGGAGGGAGCCTCTAACCAGCCCAGTTTGGACCAATTAATGGTGGAGGGAGCCTCTAACCACCCCAGTTTGGACCAATTCATGGTGGAGGGAGCCTCTAAACAGCCAAGTTTGGACCAATTCATGGTGGAGGGAGCCTCTAAAAACCCCAGTTTGGACCAATTCATGGTGGAGGGAGCCTCTAACCAGCCCAGTTTGGACCAATTAATGGTGGAGGGAGCCTCTAAACAGCCAAGTTTTGGGAAATTCATGGTGGAGGGAGCCTCTAACCAGCCCAGTTTGGACCAATTCATGGTGGAGGGAGCCTCTAAACAGCCCAGTTTGGGCAAATTCATGGTGGAGGGAGCCTCTAAAAAACCCAGTTTGGACCAATTCATGGTGGAGGGAGCCTCTAACCAGCCCAGTTTGGACCAATTCATGGTGGAGGGAGCCTCTAACCAGCCCAGTTTGGACCAATTAATGGTGGAGGGAGCCTCTAACCACCCCAGTTTGGACCAATTCATGGTGGAGGGAGCCTCTAAACAGCCAAGTTTGGACCAATTCATGGTGGAGGGAGCCTCTAAAAACCCCAGTTTGGTCCAATTCATGGTGGAGGGAGCCTCTAACCAGCCCAGTTTGGGCAAATTCATGGTGGAGGGAGCCTCTAAACAGCCCAGTTTGGGCAAATTCATGGTGGAGGGAGCCTCTAAAAAACCCAGTTTGGACCAATTCATGGTGGAGGGAGCCTCTAACCAGCCCAGTTTGGACCAATTAATGGTGGAGGGAGCCTCTAAACAGCCAAGTTTGGACCAATTCATGGTGGAGGGAGCCTCTAAAAACCCCAGTTTGGACCAATTCATGGTGGAGGGAGCCTCTAACCAGCCCAGTTTGGGCAAATTCATGGTGGAGGGAGCCTCTAAACAGCCCAGTTTGGGCAAATTCATGGTGGAGGGAGCCTCTAACCAGCCCAGTTTGGACCAATTAATGGTGGAGGGAGCCTCTAACCAGCCCAGTTTGGACCAATTAATGGTGGAGGGAGCCTCTAACCAGCCCAGTTTGGACCAATTAATTGTGGAGGGAGCCTCTAACCACCCCAGTTTGGATCAATTCATGGTGGAGGGAGCCTCTAACCAGCCCAGTTTGGACCAATTCATGGTGGAGGGAGCCTCTAAAAAACCCAGTTTGGACCAATTCATGGTGGAGGGAGCCTCTAACCAGCCCAGTTTGGACCAATTAATGGTGGAGGGAGCCTCTAACCAGCCCAGTTTGGACCAATTAATGGTGGAGGGAGCCTCTAACCAGCCCAGTTTGGACCAATTAATGGTGGAGGGAGCCTCTAACCACCCCAGTTTGGATCAATTCATGGTGGAGGGAGCCTCTAACCAGCCCAGTTTGGACCAATTCATGGTGGAGGGAGCCTCTAAAAAACCCAGTTTGGACCAATTCATGGTGGAGGGAGCCTCTAAACAGCCCAGTTTGGGCAAATTCATGGTGGAGGGAGCCTCTAAACAGCCCAGTTTGGGCAAATTCATGGTGGAGGGAGCCTCTAACCAGCCCAGTTTGGACCAATTAATGGTGGAGGGAGCCTCTAACCAGCCCAGTTTGGACCAATTCATGGTGGAGGGAGCCTCTAAACAGCCCAGTTTTGGCAAATTCATGGTGGAAGGAGCCTCTAACCAGCAGAGTTGTGGGAAAGCAGGGTGGAGGGAGCCTCTAACCAGCAGAGTTGGTGGAAATCAGGGTGGAGGGAGCCTCTAACCAGCAGAGTTGGGGGAAATCATGTTGGAGGGAGCCTAGTATTAGCAGAATTGTGCAACGCTTATGGTGGATGAGTATGAGGATGCGGAGGAATTGGAGAGGTTGAGTACAGACATGGAGTTTCATGTTGGGGTGCTTTACACAGGTGGGCACAAAAATGAAGGCTCTATCCAGTGGTGGTTCATTTTTATCAAAGTGAGCCGGTCGGCACTCTCAGCTGACAGACGGGTGCGCTTGTCAGTGATGATGCCACCGGCTGCACTGAACACCCTCTCAGATAGGACGCTGGCGGCAGGACAGGACAGCACCTCCAAGGCATATAGGGCAAGTTCAAGCCACAGGTCCAACTTCGACACCCAATACGTGTAGGGCGCAGAGGGGTCGGAGAGGACAGGGCTGTGGTCGGAAAGGTATTCCCGCAACATGCGCCTATACTTCTCACGCCTGGTGACACTAGGACCCTCCGTGGCGGCACTTTGGCGAGGGGGTGCCATCAAGGTGTCCCAGACCTTAGACAGTGTGCCCCTCGTTTGTGTGGACCGGTGAGAACTTGGTTGCCTACTGGAGGAACTGCCCTCCCTGCCGCCAACGTCACATGCTGGAAACATCTCCATCATATTCTGCACCAATTGCCTGTGGCAAGCATTGATGCGATTGGCCCTCCCCTCTACCGGAATAAAAGACAAGATGTTGTTTTTATACCGGGGGTCAAGGATAGCAAAGATCCAGTACTGGTTGTCCTCCATGATTTTGACAATACGCTTGTCGGTTGTAAAGCACCCCAACATGAACTCAGCCATGTCTGCCACAGTGTTAGTTGGCATGACTCCTCTGGCCCCACCGGAAAGTTCAATCTCCATTTCCTCCTCATCCTCCATGTCTACCCATCCGCGCTGCAACAATGGGACGATTCGAAGTTGCCCGGAAGCCTCCTGTATCACCATCACATCATCGGACAACTCTTCTTCCTCCTCCTCCTCCTCCTCCTCCTCCATTAAACGCAGTGAAGCGGACAGATGTGTGGACCTACTCTCCAGCTGTGACGGATCGGATGCTATCCCTAACTCCTCTGTGTGATCTGAGTTATCCCTGATGTCAATCAGGGATTCTCTCAGAACACACAAGAGCGGGATTGTAAGGCTCACCATCGCATCCTCAGAGCTCACCCTCCTTGTGGACTCCTCAAAGACCCGTAGGATGTCACAAAGGTCTCTCATCCATGGCCACTCATGGATGTGAAACTGAGGCAGCTGACTTTGTGGCACCCTAGGGTTTTGTAGCTGGTATTCCATCAAAGGTCTCTGCTGCTCAACCACTCTATTCAACATCTGAAACGTTGAGTTCCAGCGTGTGGGGACGTCGCACAAAAGCCGGTGTTGTGGCACATGCAGGCGTTGCTGGAGAGATTTTAAGCTAGCAGCGGCTACTATCGACTTGCGAAAGTGGGCGCACATGCGCCGCACTTTCACCAGTAGCTCTGGAACATTGGGGTAGCTCTTTAGGAAACGTTGCACCACTAGGTTGAAGACGTGGGCCAGGCATGGAACATGTTGGAGTCCGGCAAGCTCCAGAGCTGCTACCAGGTTCCGGCCGTTATCACAAACGACCATGCCTGGGCCCAGGTGCAGCGGCTCAAACCATATTGCCGTCTCATCGAGGAGGGCATCCCTCACCTCGGAGGCAGTGTGCTGTCTGTCCCCCAAGCTGATCAGCTTCAGCACAGCCTGCTGACGTCTACCAACGCCAGTGCTGCAACGTTTCCAACTCGTAGCTGGGGTCAATCTAACAGCGGAGGAGGAGGCGGTGGCGGAGGAGGAGGCGGTGGCGGAGGAGGAGGCGGTAGAGGAGGAGGAGGAGGGGGGTGTTCTTCTCGTGTCCCTGCCAGGAATGTTAGGCGGGGAGACGAGGTACACCGGGCCAGTTTGGGAAGCAGTCCCAGCCTCAACTACATTCACCCAGTGTGCCGTCAGTGAAATGTAGCGTCCCTGTCCGCATGCACTTGTCCACGCGTCGGTGGTCAAGTGGACCTTTGTGCAAAGCGCGGAACTAAGGGCCCGCCTGATGTTGAGTGACACGTGCTGGTGCAAGGCGGGGACGGCACACCGGGAGAAGTAGTGACGGCTAGGGACGGCATAGCGAGGTGCCGCAGTTGCCATCAGGTCCAGGAAGGCGGGAGTTTCAACAAGCCGGAACGCCAACATCTCCTGGGCCAGCAGTTTAGCGATGTTGGCGTTCAAGGCTTGCGCGTGTGGGTGGTTAGCAGTGTATTTCTGCCGCCGCTCCAATGTCTGAGAGATGGTGGGTTGTTGTAAAGAAACGCCTGATGGTGCCTTTGATGGTGCAGGAGAAGGAGATAAGACAGGACCAGGGGAGGATGAGGTAGAAGTCAACAAAGTGGCGGAGGCAGATGAAGTGGTGTCCTGGCTCGTCCTCTGGAGTGCATCGCCAGCACAGTCAGCAGTGGCAGTGGCAGAGGCAGAGGCAGTGGCAGAGGCAGTGGCAGTGGCGTGAACGGCAGGCGGCCTTTGTCCTGCCGTTGCTGCCTGCCACTGATTCCAGTGCTTGGATTCCAAATGACGGCGCATTGAAGTGGTGGACAGGTTGCTCTTCTCAGAGCCCCTAATCAATTTCGAGAGGCAAATTGTGCAGACAACACTATATCTGTCCTCGGCGCATTCCTTGAAAAAACTCCACACCTTCGAGAAACGTGCCCTCGAAGTGGGAGTTTTTCGGGGCTGGGTACGAACTGGAACATCTTGGGAGATTCCGGGTGTGGCCTGGCTTCGCCTAAGCTGCTGACCTCTGCCTCTGCCTCTAGCTACCCTTTTTGGTGCTGCACCTGCCTCAACATCCACACTACTTTCCCCGCTTGACATCCCCCCTGTCCAGGTCGGGTCAGTGTCCTCATCATCCACCACTTCCTCTTCCAACTCCTGTCTCATCTCCTCCTCCCGCACAATGCGCCGGTCAACTGGATGCCCTGACGGCAACTGCGTCACATCATCGTCGATGAGGGTGGGTTGCTGGTCATCCACCACCAAATCGAACGGAGATGGAGGAGACTCTAGTGTTTGAGCATCTGGACACAGATGCTCCTCTGTTAGGTTCGTGGAATCGTGACGTGGAGAGGCAGGTTGAGGGACAATGAAAGGAGCGGAGAACAGCTCTGGGGAGCAGGGACAGTTTGGGTTATTGTTCTGTAAAGCTTCGGAATTTTGGGAGGAAGGAAGACAAGACTGTTGGGTAATAGGAGGAGAGGAGGCAGAGTCTGACTGGCTGCTGGACAATGTGCTGTAAGCGTTCTCTGACAGCCATTGCAAGACCTGTTCCTGGTTCTCGGGCCTACTAAGGTTTGTACCCTGCAGTTTAGTTAATGTGGCAAGCAACCCTGGCACTGTGGAGTGGCGCAATGCTTGCTGCCCCACAGGAGTAGGCACGGGACGCCCTGTGGCTTCACTGCTACCTTGCTCCCCAGAACCATTCCCCCGACCTCGCCCACGGCCTCGTCCACGTCCCTTTCCGGGAGCCTTGCGCATTTTGAATTCCTAGTTAGAAATTGGCACTGTATACCAGTAGTAAAAATTGTGGGTGCACGTAACCCCAATATATTCTTTGAATTCCCAGTCAGACACTGGCACTATATGGCAGTAGCAAGAAATGAGGGTATTTGTATTCCCAATATACTCTTTAAATTCCCAGTCAGACAATGGCACTGTATACCAGTAGTAAAAATTGTGGGTGCACGTAACCCCAATATATTCTTTGAATTCCCAGTCAGAAACTGGCACTATATGGCAGTAGCAAGAAATGAGGGTATTTGTATTCCCAATATACTCTTTGAATTCCCAGTCAGACAATGGCACTGTATACCAGTAGTAAAAATTGTGGGTGCACGTAACCCCAATATATTCTTTGAATTACCAGTCAGAAACTGGCACTATATGGCAGTAGCAAGAAATGAGGGTATTTATAACCCCAATATATTCTTTGAATTCCCAGTCAGACAATGGCACTGTATACCAGTAGTAAAAATTGTGGGTGCACGTAACCCCAATATATTCTTTGAATTCCCAGTCAGAAACTGGCACTATATGGCAGTAGCAAGAAATGAGGGTATTTGTATTCCCAATATACTCTTTAAATTCCCAGTCAGACAATGGCACTGTATACCAGTAGTAAAAATTGTGGGTGCACGTAACCCCAATATATTCTTTGAATTCCCAGTCAGACACTGGCACTATATGGCAGTAGCAAGAAATGAGGGTATTTGTATTCCCAATATACTCTTTGAATTCCCAGTCAGACAATGGCACTGTATACCAGTAGTAAAAATTGTGGGTGCACGTAACCCCAATATATTCTTTGAATTACCAGTCAGAAACTGGCACTATATGGCAGTAGCAAGAAATGAGGGTATTTGTATTCCCAATATACTCTTTGAATTCCCAGTCAGACAATGGCACTGTATACCAGTAGTAAAAATTGTGGGTGCACGTAACCCCAATATATTCTTTGAATTACCAGTCAGAAACTGGCACTATATGGCAGTAGCAAGAAATGAGGGTATTTATAACCCCAATATATTCTTTGAATTCCCAGTCAGACAATGGCACTGTATACCAGTAGTAAAAATTGTGGGTGCACGTAACCCCAATATATTCTTTGAATTCCCAGTCAGAAACTGGCACTATATGGCAGTAGCAAGAAATGAGGGTATTTGTATTCCCAATATACTCTTTAAATTCCCAGTCAGACAATGGCACTGTATACCAGTAGTAAAAATTGGGTGCACGTAACCCCAATATATTCTTTGAATTCCCAGTCAGAAACTGGCACTATATGGCAGTAGCAAGAAATGAGGGTATTTGTATTCCCAATATACTCTTTGAATTCCCAGTCAGACAATGGCACTGTATACCAGTAGTAAAAATTGTGGGTGCACGTAACCCCAATATATTCTTTGAATTACCAGTCAGAAACTGGCACTATATGGCAGTAGCAAGAAATGAGGGTATTTATAACCCCAATATATTCTTTGAATTCCCAGTCAGACAATGGCACTGTATACCAGTAGTAAAAATTGTGGGTGCACGTAACCCCAATATATTCTTTGAATTCCCAGTCAGAAACTGGCACTATATGGCAGTAGCAAGAAATGAGGGTATTTGTATTCCCAATATACTCTTTGAATTCCCAGTCAGACAATGGCACTGTATACCAGTAGTAAAAATTGTGGGTGTATATAGCCCCAATTCTATTGCTAGGGGACTTGCAGGGTATTTCTGGGGTGAAGGTGGGGGGGCACACCGTTGGAACGGGTATCGGGGTATATATCGGGTATACGGGAATACACTGACAGTGTATTCCATTCAGGATCCTGGGAAAGCTGGGTTGCGGCGATTGAGCCCGTCAGTGCCACGTTACACTGACAAGCTTCTCCCTGGAATTTAGCTCTTACAAGAGCTGTTGGTTGTCTTCTCCTTCCTATCCTAGCCTGTCCCTGCCTACCCAGAATCTAAGCCCTAGCTAGCTGGACGGAAACCTCCGTCCTCGGTGAATTGCAAGCTCAGAATGACGCGAACCTGGGCGGCGCTGTTCTTTTAAATTAGAGGTCACATGTATTCGGCAGCCAATGGGTTTTGCCTACTTTTTTCAACGTCACCGGTGTCGTAGTTCCTGTCCCACCTACCCTGCGCTGTTATTGGAGCAAAAAAGGCGCCAGGGAAGGTGGGAGGGGAATCGAGTAATGGCGCACTTTACCACGCGGTGTTCGATTCGATTCGAACATGCCGAACAGCCTAATATCCGATCGAACATGAGTTCGATAGAACACTGTTCGCTCATCTCTAGTAAGGAATAATAGCAGTAATGTAATTTATAGAGAGCTGCTGCAGCTTGTATCTGTTCACATTAGGAGGTGCAGTCTGAAATGTCTGGGCTTTTTTTTTTTTAGATAGATAGATGATAGATAGATAGATAGATAGATAGATAGATAGATAGATAGATAGATAGATAGATGAAAGATAGATGATAGATAGATAGATAGATAGATAGATAGATAGATAGATAGATGATAGATAGATAGATAGATAGATAGATATATAGATGAAAGATAGATAGATAGATAGATAGATAGATAGATAGATAGATGATAGATAGATAGATAGATAGATAGATAGGAGATAGATAGATAGATAGATAGATAGATAGATAGATAGATATTAGATAAATAGATAGATAGATAGATAAATAGATAGGAGATAGATAGATAGATAGATAGATAGATAGATAGATAAATAGATAGATAGATAATAGATAGATAGATAGATATTAGATAGATAGATAGATAGATAGATAGATAGATAGATAGATATTAGATAGATAGATAGATACATATTAGATAGATAGATGATAGATATATAGATAGATAGATGATTGATAGATAGATAGATAGATAGATAGATAGATAGATAGATAGATAATAGATAGATAGATAGATGATAGATAGATAGATAGATAGATAGATAGATATTAGATAGATAGATAGATAGATAGATAGATAGATATTAGATAGATAGATAGATAGATAGATAGATAGATAGATAGATAATTGATAGATAGATAGTAGATAGATAGATAGATAGATAGATAGATAGATAGATAGATAGATAGATAGATAGATAGAGAAAGGAGATAGATAGATGATAGATAGATAGATAGATAGATAGATAGATAGATAGATAGATAGATAGATAGATAGATAGATAGATAGATAGATAGATATAGGAGATAGATAGATAGATAGATAGATAGATAGATAGATAGATAGATAGGAGATAGATAGATAGATAGATAGATAGATAGATAGATAGATAGATATTTGATTACTTTTCTGGGTATTTTTATAATTAATAAGGATAAATAAATATTTTCTACATTTGTGGTTCACAGAAAAAAATCCTAAAGAGACCACATGATGCATTTATAGCAGATTTTTATGTAATCAATATATCCATTTTCTCCTTCCTCTCCTTTGCAGGAAGTCTCTTCCTAATGTTGATGACATTTAGATTTTCCGTCAGATTGAAATGAAAAATCTCCCCTGCATTTGTCATTTTATGGAATTTCACAAATGCCTGATGTGATATTTTCATTTAATTCTGTCCATTAAGACGTGTGAGGAATGATTGGTATATACCCTATGTGTATCCACACCTGTTATCTGTATGGAGCTCTGCGTGACTCCATAGTTATATATGTTATACAGGACAAGTTGTCTCTGCTATTGGCAACTCCTGGGTTCCATATTGGGGGTTTTATGCCTCGGTGTTACAAAGAGAACTTGGGTATAAACAGGTTCTCCAGGAATTGGCCGGGGGAAGTGTAAAATACATATATTAAGTCATACTCATGTGCCCCGGTTTTGGTTGTTCCCCACTGGTGTCCAATTGGACCGATGCCTGGATGCCGGAAGACCTCACATGACCGCTCAGACCAATCAATGCAGAAGGAATGATGACCGGGAATGGTGACCTCACTCACAATCGTCACCTGTTCCTTGTCAATGACCACTGAAGCCACTGATTGGTCACGGTGGTGATGTGAGGTTTAGGACTTCCTCCATCGAAGCACCGACACAAGATCGAACAGACACCATCGGTGGACAATGGGGGCTGAGGCAGCTTTATTAAATTTACAATGCACGACTGCCAAACATCAAAGAAGATCAGAAAGGGGATCAAAGATGTTTAACCTGTCCTAGATGCTTAAGGGCCCATCGAAAGCCATGACCACTACAACCACTACCGTTACGGCATTTTATAACACTAGGATACAAGTGGAAAAATCACAAGCCCATCAGAGTAAATTTTTAGACATTCGACCCTTCCTCTGGTCTGAAATAAAGTTCCTGCATCCAACCTCTGTGCGTTTTGATCTGTTTCCCATACACACAACACAAAATCTGTAAAAACAAACACGACCAGCAACAACCATTTGGTTTCCAAACTGCACATAACAGATTTATATCCTAATCAGTAATATGACACAACGCCGTTCCAGCAATATGGAGACCGTGATATTGTAACAAGCAGACATTATATTTATTGATTAAAGAAACATGACAGCGGACCTGCGATCCTACAAGCCTTCCAGACTGGAGCAGGAACAGCTGGCACAGGCCGGCCCGCAATGACTCTTGTATCACAAAACAAAAATGGGCAATGCCGGTAAAGGTCCGTTCCAAAGTGACTTTCTCTACGGTTAGAAATGGCAATGTGGGTTCAGTCCAATGTCCCCAGCACACGGGGGGGACCCAAAAAAATCATAAAAATCCTCCTTCCATCTCTTGTCCCTACTGTTGGTTATATGGAAATCAAATACATTTAATTAACTGTCTGACCAAAGCAGCTGTTACCTCGTATAAAACCCTGAGTCTTGCTGCCTGGCGTCCTGTACCGTGCATCTGATCGTGCCAGTGGCATAAGACTGACGACGTATTTATGCAAAATGGCTCAGCGTGAAGCCTCGTACAATAGGCTTGACTCAAAAATTTCTTTAAATTCTTTATGTGACAAGTCGGCAACGTCGCTACGGATTACTGGCACGTCATACAACCAAATGAAAGAAAAACTGATACATTGTATTTCCGGAACCCTGATGTGGGCCATTACCCATGAACAACCCAACGTCAACCCCACTTCCAATTGGATGGGAGTCTGATACAACTCTACTGTCCACATTTTACAAGACAATTTTATGGTTAAGTTGAACTTTTGGAAAAAAATTTTTTTAGATTGTAAGCCCCATATAGGGATCACAATGCAATTTTTTTTTGCCCTATCATTATGTCTTTGTAGAATGGGAGGAAATCCATGCAATCACAGGGAGAAAATGCAAACTCCTTGCAGATGTTGTTCCTGGCGGGATTCAAGCCCAGAACTCTAGCGCTGCAAGGCTGCAGTGCTAACCACTGAGCCACCGTGTTGCCCCTTTTTGAAATTTTTTGTAACCATATAAGAACATTTGTCATAGGGATTTGGGGCTTCAGAGTCTCAGGGCTTTTGCTCACTTGCTAAGTAAAACAGGGAGCTACTCACATAAGCAAATGCAGAAGATGCCAGGAGCTCACAGAGAACCCAGAAGTCACTCAGAACACTGTTAAAGGTATGTGGGTGCACTTATCTATATGTACAGAACTTGTTTATGGCTTACCATATAATTTAGAATTTTTATTATTAATATTGTCCTAAAATATGTGTTTTACTAATTTAGATATAGAAATATATATATATATATATATATATATATATATATATATATATATATATATATATATTTCACTTGTAACATATTTGTATGGTTTTTTTTAAGTATAAGTTACGCTAAAATTGTATATACAGAATTTTATGAAGAAGGGTCAAATATTATTCCATTTATGTGGATAGGATATACTACAATAGGGACAAACCTTTATATATATATTTTATATATATAGCTCCATTATTGCAGCGCTGGTTTGTGGCTTTATTGTGCACTTACCATTCAAACATGTAAATTTGCTCTTTCATTTCAGATCTGCTAGAGGTTCAGTTAGCTAAACTGTTATTACACTGCTAATAATTCAATTACAGAACACCACAGGAATTTATCTTGTCACCGAGGTGTAGGTGGGAATAAGGTTTCTCATATAACTAATATCCGTCTCATTTTATAATGGATTCAATGCATGAAATATGCGATGACAGAGCCTAATCTGTATGATGGACAGAAAATGGAAATGGTGAAATGTGGCGTCAGGTACGAAGGGCTTTACACGTTCCATGTTGTATCTTCTTATTCTATATTACATATAATTTATAGGTTAATTATTTGATGTAGAATATATTTTTTCATAGGTGAAGTTAGTAAAAAAAATTTTTTTTAAAAAAAATGAATAGTGCAAGTGATTGAAAAAAAAAACCTACCTCCACATTATTTTGATAAACAACAAAAATACTATTATTATTATTATTATTATTATTATTATTATTATTATTATTATTATTATTATTATTTGTATTATAGTTATTAACAGTAAAAATAACTGTATACAATATACAGTAATACATCTTGCCTGTATTCATTGTTTGCATGTGAACATGCAAAAAAAAATAAAAGATGATAATAATAATAATAATAATAATAATAATAATAATAATATAACTACACATGGTATACAGTAATTATTGTCTGTATTCAACGTGACAGATTTATGAAGACTGGCATTATTCATGCCAGTTTTCATAGTCTCTGAGCCATCCAAGGGTGTGTATCTGATATGACGCTTCCTTACAAATGTGGCGCATCATCTGCTAGGCTGTGTACCTGGGGGAAGATATGAAATAAGGGCTGATTATGCCAGAAAGTGGTGAAGCCAGCAAATTTTAAAAAGTTGTGCTTTTTTTGTACTAAAAAAAAAAAATCATGACTTTTTATGCCTTGTGTGCCAAAAATCTGGTGTACAAGGCATAATTAATCTAGGCCAATGTTTGTGGAAGAGGAGGAAGAGGAGAAGGAAGAGGAGGAGGAAGAAGAAGAAGGAGTAAGAGGAGGAGAATGGAGAGGAGGAGGAGGAGGAAGAGGAGAAGGGTGAGGAGTAGGAGGAAGAGGAGTAGGAGGAGGAGACTGGCTATTGCTGGTCTTAGAGAATACATTGAACTCACCCAGGATAAGATTTCTAAGCCTATGAAAATGCATGAGGCTAGAAAATCAAAATACTCTCTACTTGTGGAGGCAAGGGGAATCAAGACCAAGTACCTGACCCCAGGGTCTCTTAGCCAACCCTCCATTAAAGGAGCTTGCTAGGAATTTTTAATGGCCTATCCTTAGGGTAGATCATAAATATCTGATGGTGGGGGTGCAAACAGATGACTTTTGCACAGATCAATTGTTTGGGTCCATTTTAGACCAGTTCTGTGCTGTGTATAGTGACCCCCAAACAGCTGATCTATGTGCAGGCCCCTAAACCCCCCTCCCCCATCACTGATCAGATATTTATAGCTTATCCTAAAGATAGGTGGTAAAAAAGGTCCCCATCATCATCAACAATAAAACCAACATAGAAGCAGAAAAGATTAAACCACAGCCAGTTTTTCCAAAGTCTTGACAGTCCATTCATCAGCAAGAAGATAAATTGAGTGCTAGGATAGATAGATAGATAGATAGATAGATAGATAGATAGATAGATAGATAGATAGATAGGAGATAGATAGATAGATAGATAGATAGATAGATAGTAGATAGATAGATGATAGATAGATAGATAGATAGATAGATAGATAGATAGATAGGAGATAGATAGATAGATAGATAGATAGTAGATAGATAGATGATAGATAGATAGATAGATAGATAGATAGATAGATAGGAGATAGATAGATAGATAGATAGATAGATAGATAGATAGATAGATAGGAGATAGATAGATAGATAGATAGATAGATAGATAGATAGTAGATAGATAGATAGATAGATAGATAGCTAATTGGCAGAATTTGACATTTTGTCATTCCATGTCATTTCTTGGATTTGCACAATGATACAATAAGTCGCCTTTCCCGCTCACATTGTAGAATCCTGATAAGTTGCTTCACATCGGCTCCGCCACCTATATATATGCTTTATGTTATTTATTTGCTTTTCCATATTAAATCTGTCACCCCCTTAAGCATCCTGTTTCATGTTTATTGTTATCTTTCCCCAGCACTTCAGAAATTAATAATTTAATGTTCTAATATCAGCTGTCATTTTAGCTCCGATCAGATTAATAATTCATCGGAGTGTTATCAAGCAAATGGGGTTGGCAATTTTTTTTTTTTTGAAGCTGCATTTAAAGTCTCGACTGTGTCATTCTGATGCTGGGAAAAATCTCGTTTTATTACTTAACTTTAAGGGCGTCTTAATTGCAGATTGTCTGTTGCAGAATGTTACTTCATTTTCAGCGTCATAAAATGAATCTATTTTTATAGGGGCTTCTAACAAGTGACCTGCGAAGTCTCAGTCGTGATGTGTAGTACTTACTAAGTAATGAATATCATCGGCGGATACTTTATACATTGACGGGAAGTTAATTACTTCTGTTTAGTACTTTCTGCGAATCATCTCGTGATTGCAACAGATAAATGTGGCAGAGAGGAAAAGCAAACTTTCATTTAGGAAAGCATTAATGTCTGCCATGCTGCTAAAACCCATCTACATTGGGCACCCTGCGGACCTTCCTCACTTAGCCAGAGCAGCCCTTGAGGGTCAATGCTGCAAAGGAAAGGTGAAAGGGGTTTCCAGGAATTGTACAAACTCCAGTGGAGGTCGGAGAGAGGTGTAACATTAAAAAAATAAAATCACATCCACCTGTCTCCAGTGCCCAGTTGTCCACCACCGGTATCCATTCAGTCTCATTGTCTAATTCCATAATGTCTAACTTATTTTTTTCTCCAAGTGTGCCCTGAATCTGAAAAGTTTGGAAAATACTTGGATAATTCATCCATTGAAGATTGGAGGAGGGTCTAACACCCAAGACCCCATGGATTAGCTATTTGCAGAGACCATGGGTTTTGGTGAGCACCATGACGTCCTTACAGAAAGCCAAGCACAGCGCCATATATTGGTGTACTGGCTATACTTGGTATTGCAGCTCAGCTCAACCACTTAAGTGAGATGGATGTGGCGTTAAAGGGGTATTCCCATGTACATACTCAGATCTATATTTGTAGATAATTAAAAGTTAAACATTTTTGCAAATATAAGTAATTAAAAATTCTGCAAAGTTTTAAAGATTTTCTCTAACTTTCTTAGTGGTGACATCTGTTGTCTTGATCGATTGCCAAGGATAGGACCACTAATGCAGAAACTTTCTATGGTCTGGGACTTGTCAGGAATAGGGTTGAGCCGATATTGAGAGTTCAAGATCGATTTTAAAATCCGATTTCCGATCATTTTCCAGCCGATCTCGATCATGAAATTTGCTCGATCGCTGATCGGAATCCGATCTTTTCCGATCCCGATCCTCAACCCTAGTCAAATGCTTCTCTATGGGAAAAGTCACTCTTAGGGTTGAGCCGATCTTGAGATAACCTCCGACCTCGATCTCACTGGAAAAGATTGGGTCGGAATTCCGATCGCGATCGTGAAATTTACTCGATCGCCAATCGGAATCCGATCTTTTCCGATCCCGATCGCTCAACCCTAGTCAGGAACCCAGCTATGATTTTCTTATTGTCGCTGGGTTATCAGGCGGGGACACTACATGTATCAGAAGATATCCCGACCACAATAAAGAAATCATGGCTGATTTTCTGACCTTAGAAAGTTCCTGCATTCATGGTCGTATCCACTGGTAACCGATCAAGACAACAGACTGTGACCACAAGATATTTAGAGAAAATCTTTAATGTTTAATTACTTATATTTGCAAAAATGTTTAACTTTTAATTATCTACAAATTTTAAAATAATTATGTACATGGGAGTACCCCTTTAAGAAAGAGATCCATGGCGGTCCACGAGGGTGACCTACAACTGATGACCTATCCCTAGAATAGGTCGCCCATTAACAAATTCCAGAAAACCCCTTTAAGGACTAATTTCAAAGTAGCTTTATTTTCCATTGTAGAGCAATTGCTCTATTTGAGCAATAGAAATACTTATACATGTGGACATATCCTTGAAATGTGTGTAAGAGGTAAGGACAGGAGGAGTGGAGCCCTGCTTCCTCGGATATATCTGTGTAATGTGACTACACCCAAGTATCTAAACATCACATATTCTGTTTACCAGGATTGTCTATTTCCATTTACAAAAGTCAATGATTCATACAATAAGTGCGGACAGAACGCGTTTGCGTGGCCCGATGCCACTAGTCAACGGCACCATCCAATGTAACACATCATATCACAGGTTTCTTAAGGGCTTTCAATAAAACACTGATACAATGTATTAGAATATGACATAGCACATCATAGATCTGTGACACTAATGAAAGTCGCCTGATGATATAATGGGCACAAAGCCCACTGACTGCGGAGGGTCCAAAACTATTAGACATTTGTGACATATGTTAAAAATTTACAATAGATATCAAGTACTGTTATAATAAATGCAACATGTTCATAGGAACTAGGATAGACACCTAGTGACAAAGTATCACAAAATCATATGTTCTTAAAAAGCTGACAATCACATGCTAAACATAGAAGGATTTGAGATGACCGAATCTCACAAGATTCATTTTAGTCAAATAGTTGTGGGTTTATATGCCCGTTTTACTTTCGGCCAAACTTGTTTGGCACAAACCAGAAGTGCTATTGTTATACATCTGGGATCATTGCAGACCCTATAGTATAATACGTGTAGGAACGAGGAGATGTAGAAAGATAATAGACTCTTACACTCACCTTCTCACCTCTCCTGGGCTCCTTCATGATGACCATTGATCCCTTGGGGTCCTCTTCCAGCTTCTTGGTTGATATTACATGCCATGGGTGACTACTAAGGCCAGTGTCATGAGAACCTCCCACCCCACATGACTGTTGAAGCCCAATCTCAGGCCTAAATGGTCCCCTGGTGACCTATGCTGTTACCAAGGAGGCCATGGACCACTGGACAAGACCCGAAGGGAGTCTAGGAGAGGTGATGAGTAAGATGAGTATAAGTGTTCACTATTTTTTACCACCTTCCCTAGAGATGACCCCAGACCACAAGTTATTGGTGGACGATAAACCGCATATTTTTTTCGTTTTTTGGAAATTTTTTGAGAAATCTGGTACAATCTGATCCAATTTGCTCATCTCTAATTACTTGGGTAAGGAACCATTTTTTTAAAAAAATCACATCTACCATAAACTTCATGATTCATTTCTACCTTTACGATTCTCATAGGTAATAGATAGAGATGAGCGAGTAGTATTCGATCGAGTAGGTATTCGATCGAATACTACGGTAATCGAAATACTCGTACTCGATCGAATACTACTTGCTATTCGAATGGAAAAATTCGATGCAGATCCAACGTTGATTGGCTGAATGCTATACAGTCGGCCAATCAACGCTGGTTCTTCTCCTACCTTTAGAAGTCTTCTCCGTGCAGCTTCCCCGCAGCGTCTTCTGGCTCTTCATAAACTCTGCCAGGCATCGGGCCTGGGCAGAGCCGACTGCGCATGCCCGTGCTACAAGAAAATGGCCGCTTTGACTGTAAGCGGCCATTTTCTTGTAGTGTGGACATGCGCAGTCGGCTCCGCCCAGGCCCGGTGCCTGGAAGAGTGAATTCAGAGCCGGAAGACGCCGCGGGGACGCTGCACGGAGACAACTTCTTGGAGAATCCTGCCCGACCCTCACTCGTGGACTTGGTAAGTTCTATTTGATCGAATGTTGCCTACCCCTGAAACGAGTATTTTTCTCCCATAGAGTATAATAGGATTTGATATTCGATTCGAGTAGTCGAATATTGCGGGGCTACTCGAAACGAATATCGAACATTTTACTGTTCGCTCATCTCTAGTAATAGATCCAGGTCCTACCTGGCGTAGAATGACCCGGGACCATTTGCAACCTCCTCATCTTTTATTAGTATCTTACTCATGACCCTCAATATATTTACGGTGGTAAAAACTCCATCAATAACACTCCGCGGATCCATTCGAAAAACTTCCAAAAACTTGTCTTTCAAATCCAGGTTATTTACTCACAGAAACTCACGAGAACACTTCATACACGGTCAAGGTTCTGAGCAAAGTTCCAAAAACAGGTCACAGAAAACTATATCAATCCAGCCCCGGACTTTGAAGGTCGCTTTAGAGCTATTTTCCATTGAAGTGTCTGTGAAGAACCATCTTAGAACTCACTTGAACCGAATAAAAACCCCCATGCATTTCAAAAAGGGGCACAAATGGCCATGAGTGACCTGAAATCTGCGACAATGGGCTCGTGCTCTCCAGCATAAGCGGCTTGTAATGCAGAATAGACACGCATCTACTCAATTATGCACCCTGTAAAATGTTTACAACTCTAAAAGGTAAGGTATTAAGGGGTAAGTAACATGCTATCAAATGCATGTGGCATAAATATCTGTATAAAGCGGATATAACCCTCCATTAATTAACCTTATTAGTGCATTACTGTAAATGAATGCCAAAAAATGCTTCTAATTTGCATTAAGATAGATTTTTCAGGTTGGCTGCATGATTTAATTAAAGAAGAGATTAAGAATCATTAAACAAGTTTCTCTACCTTGCAAAAACAGAATTCATATGTGATTCAGGTTAACAAAAACACAGATGGTGACTGTGTAACTATTGAGATGCTGCACAAGAATTGCAATGATCCTATTAGTTCCGTGGAATGTACCGGAATCTGAGCATTGCTATGCAAATACATTGCACGGGGAAGGGGGGGGGGGGGGTAAGACGGCCAGGGATCCTTTGATCGTCATTGATTATGGTTTGTTTAGGTTGGCAACAAAGTCAACTTTTTATATAGGAAAACCTAAAGAGCGTTTGGAAGCTTTTCAAGGTTATAATAGGTGTGTGCGCTATTAGCGAGCCATAGATATATATACAAACCTTCACATACGTCAGTCACATCAAAAAAAAAAAAAAAAACCTCGGCGTGATCAGTTCACGAAAAGTGTCATCGGAACGGGAAGTCTACATCTGTAACGTTGTGTCATGTGTTACTGATTATATCGCACCAAGAGTTAAAGCCGCGGCGCTCCAGTGCCTGCCGTTCTGGAGAGGATGGATGAAAAACACTTTCTTCTCGGGCCAAGAACGAATCTTTTTCTTCTGTGATATGTTTTGCAGGATTCATTTCTAGGGCCTTGAATTGTCCGGTGGAACACAAAGTTTTTTTTTAGTTTTTGCAGATTTTTAATAAATAGGATTTGCGTAAATCAGTAGTGCATTTCAATTTGGGAAATTCTGTAATAGGGGAGGGATGTACGGGTTCGTAAAGAGCTTGGTTCATTAAGAATTTTAGAAAAATTTTGGGTTGGGTAGAACCCAACATTTTTGAGGTTTGCCATGTAGCCATCGTGCAAGGATCATGATGTTGGTGCATCCCGCGTGAGGCCCAATTACAGGTCTCAGCAGTTGTGCACGTAATTTAGGAAGCCGGAAGTGGAACCAAGAGGATGGGCACCGGCACAGAACCCAGGAGAGGTAAGTATGAATGGTTTTTATATTTATTTACCTCCCCTGGGCCTTCGCTTAATATAGTAGTTCCCATTTGGACTGGGACCAACATTCACCTTAAACTGCGCTGCTCGTTTACTTCACCTCACCCCCCGATCCTCATCGGCTGCTCCCCTCTGCCAGTCCCTCCACTGGCTACCCATAGCCCAGCGAATTGAGTTCAAGCTACTAACGCTAACATACAAAGCCATCCACAACCTGTCCCCTCCATATATATCTGAACTAATCTCCCGCTACCTGCCCACACGTAACCTCAGATCCTCCAATGACCTCCTACTCCGCTCTGCCCTCATCCGCTCCTCACACAACCACCTCCAAGACTTCTCCCATGCATCCCCCATACTCTGGAACTCCTTACCACGACTCATAAGACTGACCCCCACAATCACAGGATTCAAGAAGGCCCTGAAGACTCCCCTATTCAGGAAGGCCTACAACCTCCAATAACACTATCACCGCACCGCCATCTGTACAGTCTCCCCCCCTTCCCTCATAGATTGTAAGCCCTCGCGGGCAGGGCCCTCTACCCCACTGTGCCAGCCAATCACTCTTAGTATTATATCTACCTGTATATTTTGAGTATTGTATGTAACCCCCAAATGTAAAGCACCATCGAATTAATAGTGCTATATAAATAAACAACAACAACAATAATAATAATAATAATAATATAAATTATTATTATTATTATTATTATTATTATTATTAGTTATATATCTTCATAGGCACAAAGTAACACCTTCTTCATCTTTCAGCAGCCTGCAGGACTTTTGGTAGTTTTTGGAAACTGCTTTAAGTCACTAAAATATCCACCTACTGTAGAGTAAATTCTGGCAGGGACATAAGTTCTGGCCTGGGTACAAAGGTTAAGTTTGGGCCCCCTTGAATATTCTCCATAGCAGCAGCATTTATGTTTCCCTTTTCTTCTTTGTCTGGCCAAGACCACCATGACGACTTGTTCACAATATGTCAGTGCACATAAGCTTCTCATCATTCCTGTCCCCTGTTTTTTTTTTTTTTAACCGGATGCAGAGTCGGACATGCAGTACTCTATGTCCGGTTAAAAAAAACGGTTTCGCCGCGGAGAGCACGAAACAGTCACTGGCGCTTACGGCCGGACTCGGTCTGACACCAAATGCTGGTGTGAACCCAGCGTCAGTGCCCAACATATCCTGCCATGTTTAGTGCCACAACCAACCCCACAGAATACTTCCTAGACTGTATTATACCAATAACCAATAAATCTACTCACTCCAGTGCACCAGATAGCAGGGGAATACATTTACACTGCACAGACCTTCAGACATCAAAGATAGTCAAAAAGGACATCAAAGAAGTTTATTCAGCCTTAGAATGGTGAGGGTGACCTGTTGGACCTTCTAGTTTATGGGCTCGGTTGCAGTTGCCGACATTGGACCACTTCTAGTGACAGGGATGCTAGACAGGGAGGAGGGGGATGCATCTGCAGCTCTTTGAACAGCTGTATAACAATAGATCTGAATTTATCTAGAAATCTGATTTGAAGTCTGAATTGATAAATAGGAGTTAATTACTATTAAAAAATTTGCTGAGGGTCGCTAAACTAGGGATTGAGTCAAATACATTTGTAAAGGGATCAGTCAATACATGAATACATGGATATGGTAATTGAGGCTTGCTTTATTTACAGACCCATAGATGGTCAGCCTGGGATCTTCAGTGGAGTGGCATGGGATAACGAATAATGCAAAGTACACATATATGTTACCCAACATGTGAACCCCTTTAAAGAGGAACTTTCACAACCTCCTACAATTCTAGTTTTTTGCATTTTTAAATAGGCGCCACTCCGCTGATTCCAGTATAATTGGAATTTTCTCTCTAGCCCTCACCATTCCTGAGCACAGGTAACTTTGGTGCCTGATGTGGTATTTAAGCTCTGACTGTACTGTCAGGTGGGCGGTGTCAGGCAGGGGGTGTGATTCAGAGCTCCAATCAGAGGCAGCCAGTGTCAAAGCTCAGAATCCCCCCCCCCCCCTTGTCTGTTCCTACCTGACACCGCACTTCTGACAGTACAGAGAATAAATAACTTAACACACACTAAAACTAACAGCATTGATTGCTCAGGAAAGGTGGGGGCTAGAGAAAAAATTACAACTGTGCCAGAATCAGAGCTATTTAATGGTGTAAAGAGGTGGACTTGTTTGATATGCTGAAAGATCCTCTGTAAGGGTCTGGTTTGGGGTTACAATGTAGTCAACCCCTTTAAGGTTGAATTATTTTTGAGATTTGCTCTTAAGTCTGCATCATTTAGAGGTCTGATATTATTTTACACTCTGGGGTTTAATGTCTTTGTGGGAATTTTTATACAATGTGTGAATTTATATATTTTTTTGTGATGTTTGTCCTCATCCTAACTTTCACATGGTGCTGGTAAATGCTGGGCAGGAAGGGGGGCGTTTATGCGTGAGACCTTACATGTTGTGAGAGTAGAGGAAGAGCATCCAGGGAGAGTTCTTACACCACTCCGGGAAGAGGTCACCGTCTCATCGGGAATGGGGAAAGATAATATGAGTAGATGGAAGGAAAAAGACAAAAAATATTCCTGCAGGCAGACACTGATCACAGGCATTAGTGCCCGGTCTGTGAATACCCGACATCCACCAAAACAGTATGGTGGATGTTGGGATGGGGCTAATATTGTGAACACTGGTGCCAGAATCCAAAAACTTTCCACAATTTCATATTTTTGTCAGACATGGTGAGGAATCGTAAACTGGTCATGTCTGAGAGGTGTCATGTGGGAAATTGGATTAAGACAAGTAATGTCTTTTATTTTTGAAAGTTTTAATAACTAAAAAAGCAAATGTTTTAAAGCCTCCTTCATATTTAGAGGATCTGGATTCTTAAAAATTCTGTCCCACTATGGAACGTCCCATGCCAATATAAAGTCTATGCCAATCCTTAAACTCAGCTTCCTGGTGTGAGATGTTGGATCCTGCTCCGCCTTGATTCCCTTTGGGATCGTTCACACGGGCACAGAGGGGGCGGATTATGGCGTGTAATCCATGTCATAATCCGCCCTCTCGCAATGGTGGTCTATGGAGACCGCCAGGCTACTTTTTTCAATGAGCGGCATGTTGCCGCTCACAGGAAAAAGAAGCGGCTGCCGTTTCTTCAGGCGGATTCCATGACACGTTGAGCTGCGGTGTCCGCCTCACGGCAGCACCCTCCAGAGTTGGCCCATTCATTTCAGCCAACTCTGGAGGGGAAAGCCATGACAGTCTTGGCAGGCGGGTTTTGACCCGAGAGTGACGTGGCTCCCCGCGTCACTCTCGGTGCCAAAATCCGCCTTTACACCCCACATGTGAACTAAGCCTTTGTGTTCTGCCCACTTTTCTCTGAAGTGGAAAAGACAGAAAATGGAAAAATTGGAGAATTTTTAGAATATTTTTTGGTCCAGAAAACTGCTGTGACTTTATCACTAAATTTCCCCTATAGTTTTGCATGGAGACACCATACAATGGCAAATGTAGTGCCTCGGGGTGTAGGTGGGGGGCCAACTGGAGAATGGTTGACCGGGGAGCCAACAAGTCAATTTTATAGACTTAGATACAGAGTTAAAGGGGGTGTTCAGGCTGAAATGTTATTTTTTTTAATTAGGACGGTGAGGTGAAAAACTAAAAAAAAAACATACCTGTCCTTGGTGCTCTGGTGCTTCCCACAGTAGCCTGGCTCTGCAGCTTTGGTGTTTTCTTCCGGGGAAAGTCCCCGTCAAACTTGACCGCTGAAGCCAATCAGCGGCCTCAATAGCCTAAGGAAGGGACCCTCGGGCGTCACAGCAGATGAGGACTTCCTCAAAAGAAAATAGTCCAAAGGCTGTCCTTTTTTGCGGAAGTCGTCGTCTGCAGAACCAGATCTCGCCGGGAGGACAATGGAGCACCATGGATAGGTATGTTTTTTTTTTGTTTTTTGTTTTTTTTTTTAACTTAACTTCTTTAAGTCACTGGTAGGATTGAGCCGATCTTGACTTTTCAGGATCGATTTTAAAATCCGATTTCTGATCATTTTTCATTCGAACCCGATCCCAATTCCGATCCCAATTCCGATCCCAATGCAAGTCAATGGGATTTTTTTTTTTATTAATCAGAGATCGGATTTTAAAAACAATCCTATTCACTATACAGCATGGAATCTACAATTGAACGCTTTAATTGTTAGAATCCACACTGTATAGTGAATCACTAAGTAGCCAGAGGATTTTTTTTTTAATCCTCTGGCTACTTAGTCCCCCCTGGTGTCCACTTACCTGCAGAGATGGCTGCTCCAGTGCCCGGTGTTCTTCTTTGCCTCGCTGCCACTCCACGCTGCTCTTCTCGCTGCCTCCTGCCTCCCTGATGAGGAGAGTGTGGGCGGGTTAGGAGAGTGTGGGCGGGTACTGGGAGGGGAGACGTCACGTCTCTCCACCCTGTACCCGCCCACACTCTCCTAAGCCACAAGCCCTAGCTCTTTAAACACTAACCTGGGAGGCGGGGCAGTGAGGCGAGAAGAGCAGCGTGGAGCGACAGCGAGGCGAAGGAGAACACCGGGCACTGGAGCAGCCATCTCTGGAGGTAAGTAGCTACTAGAGATGGTAGTTTAGTCTCCCATTAGAATGAATGGAGGCAGACGGCAGGGGGTTAAGGCTGTGTGCCGGCTGCTTCCATTCATTTCTATGGAACCGCAGCTGAGCCTTCACACTGAGTATACACTCCACTCAGAATGAGTGGAGCGTATATTCATTGTGAAGGCTAAGCAAACCATTGTGGGAAATAGTACCGATCTCGATCCCACCCAAAAAGATCGTGTTCCGAATTCCGATCGCGATCATGAAATTTTCTCGATCGCCGATTGGAATCCGATCTTTTCCAAACACGATCTCTCAACCCTAGTCACTGGACTGAACCTTTGCCCCAAGTGAAGGAACACCCTAACTACAACTCTGCTTACAGACTCGTGCACCGCCATCCAGACACTGTGCACACCACTTTGTCATGTCTATAAGGCCTCATCTTACTTCATATGGATTTTTTCTTGTATGCATTGAGAACGCTTTAGTACAAAACAACCGCCAGCTACATTTGTAGGGTTACGTTATTTGGCGGAGAGCGACTTACCTTTGTTACGCTGTAATGTAATCGCCTGTGTAACATGTGTATCTCATTTACTTGTTGTGCTGCCATGAAAAAAAAAAAAGGAAAGATTAAAAGAGCAGAGAATAATTATAAGACTTTCAATAAAAAAAAATAAATCTCCATTTGTGCAGCAGAACTTGCAGTGGTTTCCAGTACAGATACATCAAGGAGGAATTCCTGCGTTAACAGCCTGAGGGACGCGTTTCTTGCACAAACACAGAAGCCTTTCTTGTGAACAGGAGCCCTTTGTTCTGTCATATTGTAGAGAATTTAGCATCATCCTCGGAGTGCTTCATCCGAATGGCTTTCTTTCTCATCAGTTCTCTGTGAAGATGCGGCTGATGATAATATGGTTGCACGGTTTGATCGTTCTATCAACATCACATTACGGTGTAATCACTGCTGCACCATTGCCTATCTCTTACATGGCTAGCCAAGAGTGACAGAGAAATGCTAAACTGAATTAAATTGTAATTAGCACCGAGGTGCTCTATGACTGGAGGAGAGGGAAGGAAAGCTGGATGTATGAAGTTCATTACATGGGCAGACATCACAGATCTCCACCAGTTATTAGAATTATGGGCCAGTGGAGACCCAGCTCCTTCACCGTCTACCACTGGACCCATACCTTCCATTTATAAGGTTCATGTCATTGACCCAATCTCTTTCAAGAAGACCTTTCACCACCTCCACCAGTAATAGCTCTTCTCATCCTTCAACAGGAACCACTTCCATTGGAATTTTTTCTCTAGACGCCGCCATTCCTGAGTAATCTCGAAAGCTCAACCACCGAGCGACCCATAGTGTAATTCGGTGCAATGGTGACTGAATGTGGTTGAGCAGCGTTAGAATTAGACTCACCTTAAGGTGTTGTGAAAAAGTCACAACACTGCAAAACACAACGGGGCCAATTCCTAGACGGTCCCTTCTCTGTTTGGGGTACAGCTACTATGTTCCTTACACCTCCCAGGGTGAGTAGAGAACGTAAGGGGAGACCAACGAACAGATGCCCAATTCAGATCTGACAAAAAGGACCTGTACTCCCACTGTATACTAAGAAGAATGACTTTATTGGCAGAACAACAACTTGAACACAACGCGTTTTGGGCAAACCATGCCCTTCCTCAGGTGTAATGATTCCATACCGTTGGGCCAGATGCATCGAGCCCAATAAAGTCGTTCTACTTAGTATATGGTGGGAGCGCAGGTCTTTTTTTGTCAGATCCTTATCGGGCATCTGTTCGTTGGTCTCTCCATACATTCCTGAGTAATTGGCATTATAAGTTTCAGCACTCGATATGCTAATAAAAAAGTCAGGGTTTTACATGTTAGGGTTTCATAGGCAAAATCTCCCAACATGGTGAATTCTTCCTCCTTCTCCTTGAAGAGTGGGGTTCACCTACTATGGTTGCGCTATAATAGTCACAATGCCATGACCAGCTTGATAAATTACTCCTGGCTGCTGGCTTGGAGAGGCTGGCTTTGATAGCTTGGCTTGGATATCCTGGCTTGGATAGATTGGAAACCATCGACAATGTGATGAAGAGGGTTTCATAACCTGAAAACGCATTAGCAAATAAAAAATAATTGTTTAATTGATTGAACTCCATGAGTTTATGTAAGAGAAGGTCCTATGATCAATCCTGTGTGGATAGAATTCATTGTTTCTTCTGTGGCACGGCACTTGGTCCAGTCCGAGGAAACACGATTGACTCTCGATTCATTAAGCTTATTAGACTCTGGACGGTAGAGAGTCTACTTAACTTTTTGGGTGCTGAAACTCCCATTTTTGCCTTGGTTGATGCACATTCGTTCCGTTTTTTTTTCATTTTTTTATAGTACCAATTTTCTTAGGTTTGTGCGTGCTGATCCTGAAGAAATAGGCTTCCTTCCTGCATTGTTGGAACAGGGGGTGCTACGGGATTTGTGTCATTTATGAATCGCAATAAATACGGTGCAACAGGGAAATGTCACAAATGAAGGCAGTCCCAGGGAGTGATAGAGTTAATTCCCACTCTCAGAGACCAAAGACCTCCAGCATTGCAATATATACAATATAATAGCCCATCATCTAATAATAATGAGATGACTCTGCTAAACACATACCAGTCTACACAGCAAAGCACGAAGGTCAAATAAGGAATTCACCAGACACAGAATTCACCAGACACAATAGACAATGTGACATCTTATTCTACTCACCTGGTCACAGAGCAGGCCTAGAAAACTCTCCCATAGAAGTCTATTGGGTCTGCTCCAGACTATGGAGTCTATGGCCCATGGTTCTATATATAGGAAACGGGAAATCACAAACCAATTTAGGCTTAGTGGTAAGAGATGGAATTAGGATAGCACAAATGTTACATTATGACAGTACATGATGTGGAAAGATGATCTGGGGTTCAGCATAGAATATTTGGAGAAAACTTGCCACAGTGTCAAACCCGGATACCCAATGATACAAATTATACAGGTTGTTGAGGCAAGGTCCGTATAAGTGCATGTGATATTTTGGCGCCTCCACTTTTTATACTTTGAGGTCTAAAGAGACCCCGGAATATAGTAATGATTCATGGGTGATGAACCCCAAATGTTTCAGGTTTGGGTACAGCCCAAAATTTTTGGAAATTTTTTAACACATCCATCTTGATGTAAACCGGATTGTTCATCTCTATTCTTAAATGGTGGGTCCCATTACCATCTTGGGGATAGGTGATGGGTGATGGGACAAAACTTCATTTACAGGGATTTTGGAGCTCTCTATAAAAAACAGAGCTCCATCCACCTTATTACAAAATTAAATTGTGCAAACTTTTGGAATGTTTGATAAAAAAGAAACAAAGTATCCCTGAAGAGCCGACCTTTATTCACCTTAAGCTTTCCATTCTTTGTGATCTTTCGCTTCCGCCATCTCTCCGCGCCGTGAATCATTACGAAGCTGACTATTTATGTTGTCTTTAGCGGTGTATTTTACATTTTCGCTGATGCGAACCCTTCTACCTGTATTTATGTATAAAGCCGAGAGAAGAAAAACAAGGGAGACTGTAATGTGAATTGCGACTGTGGATGTAGAATGATCGTAAATGAGCAGAACAGCTGTCAGGACCGCGCTCTGATACTGAATTAAGGTAGGAAATCAAAATATTCTGGAGATTTAGAGAAACAACACATTAACGCTGCAATAAATGAGAAGAAGATCTGTGTAATGCAGTCTGGAGGAGGGAGCGCTCCCTATGGGAGAAGTCATTTATATTGTCATAAGCTGTCACAGAGAGAGAAAATGACAAAAACAGGTGCGATTTGTATTACAGCTCAGTAATAACACGCTCCAGTGTGTGCAGGCTGAAATATGGAAAAGCATGAACTACAGAACACAGTGCTAATGTACTGCCCAATACATCTCTCAGGGTGTACAAAGTAGTAACAGAGACGTACGGTAAACTTATGAGATGTAACGTTAAGCTCCTTGGCCCCATATAGTATATACAAGAGTCCGCGAGTGCCAAGTGCAATACAGAGATAATGATTCCTTATATCTCCACTCTGATATCACAGTACAAGATAACACACAGTGATGTCACAGTACAGGGATAATACACACAGTGATGTCACAGTACAGGGATAATACACACAGTGATGTCACAGTACAGAGATAATACACACAGTGATGTCACAGTACAGGGATAATACACACAGTGATGTCACAGTACAGGGATAATACACACAGTGATGTCACAGTACAGAGATAATACACACAGTGATGTCACAGTACAGGATAATACACACAGTGATGTCACAGTACAGAGATAATACACACAGTGATGTCACAGTACAGGGATAATACACACAGTGATGTCACAGTACAGGGATAATACACACAGTGATGTCACAGTACAGAGATAATACACACAGTGATGTCACAGTACAGGGATAATACACACAGTGATGTCACAGTACAGAGATAATACACACAGTGATGTCACAGTACAGGATAATACACACAGTGATGTCACAGTACAGGGATAATACACACAGTGATGTCACAGTACAGAGATAATACACACAGTGATGTCACAGTACAGGATAATACACACAGTGATGTCACAGTACAGGATAATACACACAGTGATGTCACAGTACAGGGATAATACACACAGTGATGTCACAGTACAGAGATAATACACACAGTGATGTCACAGTACAGGATAATACACACAGTGATGTCACAGTACAAGGATAATACACACAGTGATGTCACAGTACATGGATAATACACACAGTGATGTCACAGTACAGGATAATACACACAGTGATGTCACAGTACAGGATAATACACACAGTGATGTCACAGTACAGGATAATACACACAGTGATATCACAGTACAGGGATAATACACACAGAGATGTCACAGTACAGGATAATACACACAGTGATGTCACAGTACAGGATAATACACACAGTGATGTCACAGTACAGGATAATACACACAGTGATGTCACAGTACAGGATAATACACACAGTGATGTCACAGTACATGGATAATACACACAGTGATGTCACAGTACAGGATAATACACACAGTGATGTCACAGTACAGGATAATACACACAGTGATGTCACAGTACAGTATAATACACACAGTGATGTCACAGTACAGGGATAATACACACAGTGATGTCTCAGTACAGAGATAATACACACAGTGATGTCACAGTACAGGATAATACACACAGTGATGTCACAGTACAGGATAATACACACAGTGATGTCACAGTACAGGTAATACACACAGTGATGTCACAGTACAAGATAATACACACAGTGATGTCACAGTACAGGGATAATACACACAGTGATGTCACAGTACAGGGATAATACACACAGTGATGTCACAGTACAGAGATAATACACACAGTGATGTCACAGTACAGGGATAATACACACAGTGATGTCACAGTACAGAGATAATACACACAGTGATGTCACAGTACAGGATAATACACACAGTGATGTCACAGTACAGTATAATACACACAGTGATGTCACAGTACAGGGATAATACACACAGTGATGTCACAGTACAGAGATAATACACTCAGTGATGTCACAGTACAGAGATAATACACACAGTGATGTCACAGTACAGGATAATACACACAGTGATGTCACAGTACAGTATAATACACACAGTGATGTCACAGTACAGGGATAATACACACAGTGATGTCACAGTACAGAGATAATACACACAGTGATGTCACAGTACAGGATAATACACACAGTGATGTCACAGTACAGGATAATACACACAGTGATGTCACAGTACAGGTAATACACACAGTGATGTCACAGTACAGGGATAATACACACAGTGATGTCACAGTACAGGGATAATACACACAGTGATGTCACAGTACAGAGATAATACACACAGTGATGTCACAGTACAGGGATAATACACACAGTGATGTCACAGTACAGGATAATACACACAGTGATGTCACAGTACAGAGATAATACACACAGTGATGTCACAGTACAGGATAATACACACAGTGATGTCACAGTACTAGATAATACACACAGTGATGTCACAGTACAGGGATAATACACACAGTGATGTCACAGTACAGGGATAATACACACAGTGATGTCACAGTACAGGGATAATACACACAGTGATGTCACAGTACAGGATAATACACACAGTGATGTCACAGTACAGGATAATACACACAGTGATATCACAGTACAGGGATAATACACACAGAGATGTCACAGTACAGGATAATACACACAGTGATGTCACAGTACAGGATAATACACACAGTGATGTCACAGTACAGAGATAATACACACAGTGATGTCACAGTACAGGATAATACACACAGTGATGTCACAGTACAGGGATAATACACACAGTGATGTCACAGTACAGAGATAATACACACAGTGATGTCACAGTACAGAGATAATACACACAGTGATGTCACAGTACAGGGATAATACACACAGTGATGTCACAGTACAGGATAATACACACAGTGATATCACAGTACAGGGATAATACACACAGAGATGTCACAGTACAGGATAATACACACAGTGATGTCACAGTACAGGATAATACACACAGTGATGTCACAGTACAGAGATAATACACACAGTGATGTCACAGTACAGGATAATACACACAGTGATGTCACAGTACAGGGATAATACACACAGTGATGTCACAGTACAGAGATAATACACACAGTGATGTCACAGTACAGAGATAATACACACAGTGATGTCACAGTACAGGGATAATACACACAGTGATGTCACAGTACGGGGATAATACACACAGTGATGTCATAGCCAAGTCATTGCACAAGTGTCAGATAATTGCATATTAATCAGGATTAGCTCCATTACCAGGATCTGTCAGCATCAGGTTGGCTACTTGTTGATGGTTTCTAGGTCAAAAAACAGGAATAATTTTCACAACTAAAAAGTGAACAACCCTGGTGACAAAGATGTATCCAAATAAGAACCACAACTCTCACTTATCTGAGCTATAGACACATCAAACACCCCTGACCGGGGCTGACACCTGGATACAGGATCTCCATGTTCCTGTGCTGCAGACCATACAGAGTGAATGTCAGTAGAGGGGGGAATTGTTCTGCTGCACATGTCCCTTATGTCTATGCCTGGTCCTGCTAATATTGCTGTTTTGTCTTTTTTTTTACTCCAGCTGAACAGAGATTTCCCATCTGTCGGGGTCTTGGGTTGCACACTACATATAGATGACATTACAAACATCTGTATGTATTACAGTCCTGGATTCTGTACGGACAGCAGTGTAGACAAATGTGAGTGGGTGAAGGACATGCCGCAGTCTTGGTCATTTTAAACATTGCTTTGACTCGTGTCTTTCATCGGCCTCTGAGCCTTCCAGATCACATTAGAACATACGACATGTTATGGACGTGACTGCCAAGTGCAGGAGGAGAAAACATGTTGGCAGGAGAGTCTGTTATTCATAGGGTGACTCCGGGGGCCGGACAGCGACTCCTGCAGAGCTGTCCATAGAAACTCATGTCCGTCAGTAAATCTGGCAGCTGAGCGTGAACCGTATGTCATCCAAAACTTCCATAAATCAATTATAACTTACACAAGAGGAAATTTTTGTTGCTTTTACAAGAGAGAAAAAGTTGCAAGACTTGACTGACCAAGAACATAACAAGACTAGGGTTGAGCGATCGGGATCAGGATCGGCTGGAAAATGATCGGAAATCAGATTTTGAAATCTCAAGATCGACTCGACCCTACTGTATATGTAATATACAATTAGGGTTGAGCGATCGGGATCGGCTGGAAAATTATCGTAAATCAGATTTTGAAATCGATCCTGAAATCTCAAGATCAGCTCAACCCTAAACAAGAACCTCAAAATCTCCTGCATTGGCGCCCCCTATTATGCTAATACTTGTGAGTTGGCAGTAGATTTGCTACAATCTTCGTGATGTAAACCGAGGGGCCAGATGTAAGGATATAAGCAGCGTACACACGACCAATGTAATAGTGACTTAAAGGGAATGTTGCACCAGAAAATAACCTATTCTTTAAACCAGTTTTTTTAAAAAATTTTATAATAAACCTATTTTTTTTAATTATTGACAAATTTATTTAGAATTTTGTATAGATTTTCTAAAAATTTTTTTTTTTTTTTTAAAGTACTAAATCCAGAAATTTTTACTCTGGCTACTAAACATTATAATAGACTGATACTTGTCAAATCTATAGGGGTTAAGGGCCGTACGGTGGCTCAGTGGTTAGCACTGTAGCCTTGCAGCGCTGGAGTCTTGGTGTTCAAATCCCACCAAGGGCAAAAAACCATCTGCAAGGAGTTTGTATGTTCGCCCCATGTTTGCATGGATTTCCATTCCAAAGACATACTGACAGGTAAAAATGTACATTGTGATCTCTATAGGGGTTTTCTTTGCATTGGTCGTCTCACTTACATCACAGACAGGATCACAATAGAAGATAACACCACTGACCCATTATTACTAGAGATGAGCGAACAGTGTTCTATCGAACTCATGTTCGATCGGATATTAGGCTGTTCGGCATGTTCGAATCGAATCGAACACCGCGTGGTAAAGTGCGCCATTACTCGATTCCCCTCCCACCTTCCCTGGCGCCTTTTTTGCTCCAATAACAGCGCAGGGTAGGTGGGACAGGAACTACGACACCGGTGACGTTGAAAAAAGTAGGCAAAACCCATTGGCTGCCGAAAACATGTGACCTCTAATTTAAAAGAACAGCGCCGCCCAGCTTCGCGTCATTCTGAGCTTGCAATTCACCGAGGACGGAGGTTTCCGTCCAGTTAGCTAGGGGTTAGATTCTGGGTAGGCAGGGACAGGCTAGGATAGGAAGGAGAAGACAACCAACAGCTCTTATAAGAGCTAAATTCCAGGGAGAAGCTTGTCAGTGTAACGTGGCACTGACGGGCTCAATCGCCGCAACCCAGCTTTCCCAGGATCCTGAATGGAATACACTGTCAGTGTATTCCCGTATACCCGATATATACCCCCGATACCCGTTCCAACGGTGTGCCCCCCCACCTTCACCCCAGAAATACCCTGCAAGTCCCCTAGCAATAGAATTGGGGCTATATACACCCACTATTTTTGCTACTGCCATATAGTGCCATTGTCTCACTGGGAATTCAAAGAATATATTGGGCTTACATATAACTTCAATTCCAGGGAGAAGCTTGTCAGTGTAACGTGGCACTGACGGGCTCAATCGCCGCAACCCAGCTTTCCCAGGATCCTGAATGGAACACACTGACAGTGTATTCCCGTATACCCCATATATACACCCCAAATCCCCGTTCCAACGGTGTGCCCCCCCACCTTCACCTCAGAAATACCCTGCAAGTCCCCTAGCAATAGAATTGGGGCTATATACACCCACAATTTTTGCTACTGGTATACAGTGCCATTGTCTCACTGGGAATTCAAAGAATATATGGGGGTTATGTGCACCCACAATTTTTAATACTGCTATACAGTGCCATTGTCTGACTGGGAATTCAAAGAATATATGGGGGTTATGTGCACCCACAATTTTTAATACTGGTATATAGTGCCATTGTCTGACTGGGAATTCAAAGAATATATGGGGGTTACGTGCACCCACAATTTTTAATACTGGTATATAGTGCCATTGTCTGACTGGGAATTCAAAGAATATATGGGGGTTATGTGCACCCACAATTTTTACTACTGGTATACAGTGCCATTGTCTGACTGGGAATTCAAAGAATATATTGGGGTGACGTGCACCCACAATTTTTGCTACTGCTATACAGTTCCATTGTCTCACTGGGAATTCAAAGAATATATGGGGGTTATGTGCACCCACAATTTTTAATACTGGTATACAGTGCCATTGTCTGACTGGGAATTCAAAGAATATATGGGGGTTATGTGCACCCACAATTTTTAATACTGGTATACAGTGCCATTGTCTGACTGGGAATTCAAAGAATATATGGGGGTTATGTGCACCCACAATTTTTAATACTGCTATACAGTGCCATTGTCTGACTGGGAATTCAAAGAATATATGGGGGTTATGTGCACCCACAATTTTTACTACTGGTATACAGTGCCATTGTCTAACTGGGAATTCAAAGAATATATTGGGGTGACGTGCACCCACAATTTTTGCTACTGCTATACAGTTCCATTGTCTCACTGGGAATTCAAAGAATATATGGGGGTTATGTGCACCCACAATTTTTAATACTGGTATACAGTGCCATTGTCTGACTGGGAATTCAAAGAATATATGGGGGTTACGTGCACCCACAATTTTTAATACTGCTATACAGTGCCATTGTCTGACTGGGAATTCAAAGAATATATGGGGGTTACGTGCACCCACAATTTTTAATACTGGTATACAGTGCCATTGTCTGACTGGGAATTCAAAGAATATATGGGGGTTATGTGCACCCACAATTTTTAATACTGGTATACAGTGCCATTGTCTGACTGGGAATTCAAAGAATATATGGGGGTTATGTGCACCCACAATTTTTAATACTGGTATACAGTGCCATTGTCTGACTGGGAATTCAAAGAATATATGGGGGTTATGTGCACCCACAATTTTTACTACTGGTATACAGTGCCATTGTCTAACTGGGAATTCAAAGAATATATTGGGGTGACGTGCACCCACAATTTTTGCTACTGCTATACAGTTCCATTGTCTCACTGGGAATTCAAAGAATATATGGGGGTTATGTGCACCCACAATTTTTAATACTGGTATACAGTGCCATTGTCTGACTGGGAATTCAAAGAATATATGGGGGTTATGTGCACCCACAATTTTTACTACTGGTATACAGTGCCATTGTCTAACTGGGAATTCAAAGAATATATTGGGGTGACGTGCACCCACAATTTTTGCTACTGCTATACAGTTCCATTGTCTCACTGGGAATTCAAAGAATATATGGGGGTTATGTGCACCCACAATTTTTAATACTGGTATACAGTGCCATTGTCTGACTGGGAATTCAAAGAATATATGGGGGTTATG
This sequence comes from Leptodactylus fuscus, assembly GCF_031893055.1. Lineage (NCBI taxonomy): Eukaryota > Metazoa > Chordata > Amphibia > Anura > Leptodactylidae > Leptodactylus > Leptodactylus fuscus. Next base: position 82,521,737 of record NC_134272.1, read on the forward strand.
TGCACCCACAATTTTTAATACTGGTATATAGTGCCATTGTCTGACTGGGAATTCAAAGAATATATGGGGGTTACGTGCACCCACAATTTTTAATACTGGTATACAGTGCCATTGTCTGACTGGGAATTCAAAGAATATATGGGGGTTATGTGCACCCACAATTTTTAATACTGGTATACAGTGCCATTGTCTGACTGGGAATTCAAAGAATATATGGGGGTTACGTGCACCCACAATTTTTAATACTGGTATACAGTGCCATTGTCTGACTGGGAATTCAAAGAATATATGGGGGTTATGTGCACCCACAATTTTTAATACTGGTATACAGTGCCATTGTCTGACTGGGAATTCAAAGAATATATGGGGGTTATGTGCACCCACAATTTTTACTACTGGTATACAGTGCCATTGTCTAACTGGGAATTCAAAGAATATATTGGGGTGACGTGCACCCACAATTTTTGCTACTGCTATACAGTTCCATTGTCTCACTGGGAATTCAAAGAATATATGGGGGTTATGTGCACCCACAATTTTTAATACTGGTATACAGTGCCATTGTCTGACTGGGAATTCAAAGAATATATGGGGGTTATGTGCACCCACAATTTTTAATACTGGTATACAGTGCCATTGTCTGACTGGGAATTCAAAGAATATATGGGGGTTATGTGCACCCACAATTTTTACTACTGGTATACAGTGCCATTGTCTAACTGGGAATTCAAAGAATATATTGGGGTGACGTGCACCCACAATTTTTGCTACTGCTATACAGTTCCATTGTCTCACTGGGAATTCAAAGAATATATGGGGGTTATGTGCACCCACAATTTTTAATACTGGTATACAGTGCCATTGTCTGACTGGGAATTCAAAGAATATATGGGGGTTATGTGCACCCACAATTTTTAATACTGGTATATAGTGCCATTGTCTGACTGGGAATTCAAAGAATATATGGGGGTTACGTGCACCCACAATTTTTAATACTGGTATACAGTGCCATTGTCTGACTGGGAATTCAAAGAATATATGGGGGTTATGTGCACCCACAATTTTTAATACTGGTATACAGGTCCATTGTCTGACTGGGAATTCAAAGAATATATGGGGGTTACGTGCACCCACAATTTTTAATACTGGTATACAGTGCCATTGTCTGACTGGGAATTCAAAGAATATATGGGGGTTATGTGCACCCACAATTTTTAATACTGGTATACAGTGCCATTGTCTGACTGGGAATTCAAAGAATATATGGGGGTTATGTGCACCCACAATTTTTACTACTGGTATACAGTGCCATTGTCTAACTGGGAATTCAAAGAATATATTGGGGTGACGTGCACCCACAATTTTTGCTACTGCTATACAGTTCCATTGTCTCACTGGGAATTCAAAGAATATATGGGGGTTATGTGCACCCACAATTTTTAATACTGGTATACAGTGCCATTGTCTGACTGGGAATTCAAAGAATATATGGGGGTTATGTGCACCCACAATTTTTAATACTGGTATACAGTGCCATTGTCTGACTGGGAATTCAAAGAATATATGGGGGTTATGTGCACCCACAATTTTTACTACTGGTATACAGTGCCATTGTCTAACTGGGAATTCAAAGAATATATTGGGGTGACGTGCACCCACAATTTTTGCTACTGCTATACAGTTCCATTGTCTGACTGGGAATTCAAAGAATATATGGGGGTTATGTGCACCCACAATTTTTACTACTGGTATACAGTGCCATTGTCTGACTGGGAATTCAAAGAATATATGGGGGTTATGTGCACCCACAATTTTTAATACTGGTATACAGTGCCATTGTCTGACTGGGAATTCAAAGAATATATGGGGGTTACGTGCACCCACAATTTTTAATACTGCTATACAGTGCCATTGTCTGACTGGGAATTCAAAGAATATATGGGGGTTACGTGCACCCACAATTTTTAATACTGGTATACAGTGCCATTGTCTGACTGGGAATTCAAAGAATATATGGGGGTTATGTGCACCCACAATTTTTAATACTGGTATACAGTGCCATTGTCTGACTGGGAATTCAAAGAATATATGGGGGTTATGTGCACCCACAATTTTTACTACTGGTATACAGTGCCATTGTCTAACTGGGAATTCAAAGAATATATTGGGGTGACGTGCACCCACAATTTTTGCTACTGCTATACAGTTCCATTGTCTGACTGGGAATTCAAAGAATATATGGGGGTTATGTGCACCCACAATTTTTACTACTGGTATACAGTGCCATTGTCTGACTGGGAATTCAAAGAATATATGGGGGTTATGTGCACCCACAATTTTTAATACTGGTATACAGTGCCATTGTCTGACTGGGAATTCAAAGAATATATGGGGGTTACGTGCACCCACAATTTTTAATACTGCTATACAGTGCCATTGTCTGACTGGGAATTCAAAGAATATATGGGGGTTACGTGCACCCACAATTTTTAATACTGGTATACAGTGCCATTGTCTGACTGGGAATTCAAAGAATATATGGGGGTTATGTGCACCCACAATTTTTAATACTGGTATACAGTGCCATTGTCTGACTGGGAATTCAAAGAATATATGGGGGTTATGTGCACCCACAATTTTTACTACTGGTATACAGTGCCATTGTCTAACTGGGAATTCAAAGAATATATTGGGGTGACGTGCACCCACAATTTTTGCTACTGCTATACAGTTCCATTGTCTGACTGGGAATTCAAAGAATATATGGGGGTTATGTGCACCCACAATTTTTACTACTGGTATACAGTGCCATTGTCTGACTGGGAATTCAAAGAATATATGGGGGTTATGTGCACCCACAATTTTTAATACTGGTATACAGTGCCATTGTCTGACTGGGAATTCAAAGAATATATGGGGGTTACGTGCACCCACAATTTTTAATACTGCTATACAGTGCCATTGTCTGACTGGGAATTCAAAGAATATATGGGGGTTACGTGCACCCACAATTTTTAATACTGGTATACAGTGCCATTGTCTGACTGGGAATTCAAAGAATATATGGGGGTTATGTGCACCCACAATTTTTAATACTGGTATACAGTGCCATTGTCTGACTGGGAATTCAAAGAATATATGGGGGTTATGTGCACCCACAATTTTTAATACTGGTATATAGTGCCATTGTCTGACTGGGAATTCAAAGAATATATGGGGGTTACGTGCACCCACAATTTTTAATACTGCTATACAGTGCCATTGTCTGAGTGGGAATTCAAAGAATATATGGGGGTTATGTGCACCCACAATTTTTAATACTGGTATATAGTGCCATTGTCTGACTGGGAATTCAAAGAATATATGGGGGTTATGTGCACCCACAATTTTTAATACTGGTATACAGTGCCATTGTCTCACTGGGAATTCCACAAATAATTTGGGGATTCATTCACCCTACATCTCAGGCTCTTGCCATATTCACCCAGGTTGTCAGTGCTGCACCAGCTCGTTCCCAGACAGCTCGGCCCGAAAAACGCGTTACCTATATAGAGGATTTGGACAATGAAGACAACATGTTCTAAATCTAATGTCTGCACCTTCTCCAGAATTAAAATAAAGGCAGCGTTTAACTTTCAAATAGCACTGCACAAAGGAAGAGCTTATCAGCTTGTCTCATGACATGCTACTGAAAAGTTTCATTTGTGTATCTTAATGTAAATATAGTTGTATAAGCTTTTTGGGTTTTAGGCACTGCCAAGTTATTTATTACCACCCACTCCCTTATAATGATGATGACGCCAAAGTCACTGTGGGTGTTCAGAGCTCACAGCTTTGGGTGACATTTGTCTTGCTCTCTGTCGGTACCAGCTGTCTTTTTGGATACCGTAAAGTTATGTTGACTTTATTAACAGCTATAGAAGCTTTAGCCAGGTTGTGACGGTGTGTAACCCTAACAACACTAAGTGGGATACACATTAATAGTCAGTCTATGTACGCTAAACGTATCACTGAAGTAATTTTTTTTCCCTCTCCCCTAATATAAGAAAGGAACAGACATTAGACCTAGACCGGGGTTCGAGGCTTGAAAAAATCCAGTATTATTTGTTCTTCATGATGTGAAATATGTGTTGAAAAGCAACCCAAGATGAAGTCAGCCATGTGTGCCAGTGTGTTACTTGGCATGCCTTTGCTGGCCCCAACTGTAAGGGTCACTCTCCATTTCCTCCATTTTCCACTCCCCTTCACACCATTTGTGGTGAAGCAATGGGATGCACTGAAGTGCACCCTCTAGCCTCGTGTGGGATAGGGACATCAGATGCCACTCCAACCCCCTCGTCTTCCTCCGCCAGCCAACGGTGCGAAGATGAGAGGAGTGTGCTCTGAATGTTTTCTGCCTAGCAGAGGCTAGTTCTCACTTACGAAAATGGCCCCACTTTGACCTGTATATCAGGCACAATGGTGTAGGTTTCAAAGAAACATGGCACCAACAAGTTGGAAAACGTGGGCCATGCGTGGACCGTGTTTGAGTCTGGCAAGCTCCAGATCTGCTACCAGGTTCCAGCCATTATCACAGGCGCAAAAATGCCAGGCCCCAGGTGTAGCAGGGAAAAAAAAATGCCATCTCAGCCAGGATGGCATCCCTGACCTCGGAGGCACTGTGCTGTCTGTCCCCCAAGCTGATCAGTTTCAGCACGGCCTACTGACATCTCCCCATGCCAGTGTTACAGTGTTTTCCGCTAGTAGCTGGGGTGGAGGTTGCAGCTTCGTAGGGTTTCAGTCTACTCCTGCCATGAATTTTGGCCTGGGAGAGGAGATAGGCCACCCCAGTTTGCACCCGGGGAACAGACTCCACCACATTCACCCTGCCTGTCATTAAAGATAAGCACTGCAGCATCCCTGACCACAGGCGCTTGTCCATGTGTCGGTGGTCAAGTGGACCTTGCAGCAAAGCGCAGAGCTCTGGGCCCGACTGATGTTATGGGACACATGCAGGCGCAAGGCAGAGACAGCACACCAAGAGAAGTAGTAACGGCTAGGCCCAGCATAGGGAGGTGCCCCAGCTGCCATCTGCTGACGGAAGGCCTGGGTCTCCAGAAGCATAAACAAACACCAACATCTCCAGGGCCAGCAGTTTATCGATGAGGCTGTTACAGGCTTGGGCATGGGGGTGGGTTGTATTGTACTTCTGCCTGCAATGAAAAGCTTGGGAAATGTGGAGTGGCTGGGAAGAGGCGCATGATGGTGCAGGCCAAAAGGGCGCATGAGGGTGAACTCCCCAATGTGTCAGAGATAGGTGTGTAGGTGTCCTTGCATCATATACTTGCACCATATTTGGCTTTGGAAGTTAATTTTGTGCCAAAAAGTGGTTAAGACAGCGATCCCTCAGCTACTCCCGTTACACTGTCTATTGAAGTTACCATCTGTGGAAGTGGACCACCATTTCTAAGATCCCAAAGGAAGCAGGCAAGAGATGTGCAGTTCAGAAAAAAAGATGAGAAAATAAGTTTAGGCTGTAGAGCACAGAGGGATCGGAGAGGACAGAGCTGGTGTCGGCCAGGTATTCCCACAACATGCGCCTATACTTGTCCCTCCTGGTGACACTAGGCCCCTGAGTGGCAGTAATTTGTCCAGGGGGGCCATTAACGTGTTCCAGACCTAGGAATAAGTCTTCCAACAGGGTAGAGTTTTGCATGCCTTTGCTTCTACCCACTGTTTTTGCTGCTTAGCTTCCCTCCACATCTACTCTGCTTTCACCCCTAAACATCACCCCAGTTTATGCCTTTGCTTCTACCCAGGTTTTTTGTTGATTTAGCTTCCCTCTACATCTACACTGCTTTAGCCCCTAGACATCACCCCTGTCCATGTGGGGTCGGTGGCCTCGTCATCCACCAACTCCTCTTCCAATTGCGCACTGCCCCCTTACTGCAAACCGCACATGACCACAGCTTGCCTTGATGGCAACTGTGTCTCATGATCCCCACTTAGGTCCAGACAAGTCGGTGGCGGGTCCAAAACCCCAAAATTGGAAGGAAATGGCAGATGCTGCAGTATTTCTAACACCTGTTCCTGGTGCTCGGGCCTGGTCTGTGTTGTACCCTGCACCCTGCTTAACGCATCTGCCATATCCGAAGTTGTGCTGAGCGCATGCTAATGTTTCGTGTCCAGTGCAATGGATGGGATGGGATTTCACATAAGTCTGCCACCCATGGCCACTCATGGTTGAGCAACTGAGGGAGTTGACTTTGACGAACCCGAGGGTTTTGGAGTTGGAACTACATCAAAGGTCTGTGCTGCTCACACACTCTGCTCAACACATGATATGTTTAGTGCCAGCAGTGTGGAGACGTCGCACAACAGCCGTTGTTCCAGCAGGTACAGGCGTTGTAGGAGTGCATAGAGGCTAGCAGCGGCAACTATACACTTTAAAAACTATCCGCACAAGCGCCACACTTTCACCAGTAGCTCAGGAACATTGGGGTACCTTTTTCAAAAGATTAGCAGCAATGAGTTAAAAACGTGGCCCAGGCATGGAATATGTTGCAGGCTGCCAAGCTACAGAGCCAATCCCAGGTTACGGCCATTATCACACATGACAACATGCCTGGGCCCAGGTGCAGTGGCAAAAACCACATTGCCGTCTCATCGAGGATGGCATGACTCACTTTGTAGGCAGTGTGCTGTCTGGCCCCCAAGCTGATGAGCTTCAGCACGGCCCGCTGACGTCTCCCCACACCAGTGTTGCAGCGTTTCCAGCTCGTAGCTGGGGTCAATTTAACAGCGGAGGAGGGTGGTGTTTCAGCCCTCCTCCCAGGAATGTTGTGTGGGGAGACAAGTCAGGCCACCACATTTTGCGACCCGGTCCACGCCTCAACTACATTCAACCACTGTGCCCAAATTGAAAGGTAGCGTCCCTGTCCGCATGCACTTGTCCATTCGTAACTGGTCACATGGAACTTTAGGGCTAAGCGCTGAATTTAGGGACCGCCTCATGTTTGGGGGAAAGTGCTGGTGTGGACGGCACAGTGCGGTGGCGCAGTAGACACTCTGCCCAAAAAGGGCAGAGTGTCCCCCAGCCGGGATTCCAACATCTCCTGGGCCAGATTTCTTGAGATGAGGCCGTTGAAGCCTTGGGCATGTGGGTGGGTTGCGCTGTACTTTAGCATGAAATGAAAGGCTTGGGAGATGGGGAGTTGATGGGAAGAGGCGCATGATGGCGCGGGCAAAAGGAGAAATGGCAGGAAAAGGTGAGGATAAGGGTGAACTCCCCAAAGTGTCAGAGGCAGATGTGGAGGTGTCCTGGCTCCTGGTCTGGACTGCAGCGCCAGCCCTGTCAACAGTGGAAGAGGCAGTGGCCGCCAGGCCAAACGACGATTATCCTGCGCTTGCTCTCACCCACTGAGCCCAGGGCTTGCCTTCCAAATGATGGCACCCGCAAGAGGTGGTGAGATTCCTCTCCGCAGATCTCCAAACCATCTTGGACTTGCAAATTGCACTAAATTTGTCATGTAACTGACATGTATATGATGAGTCTATCCATTGTCTGTTCATTTTGGTGAAAGTCAGCCTGTCAGCTGACAGACAGCTGTGCTTGTCAGTGATGATGTCACCGGCTGCTTGTACCCCCAGTTTTTGCTGCTTAGCTTGCCTCCACATCCACACTGCTTTTGCCCCTACACATCACCCCTATCCATGCCTGTGCCTCTAGCCATAAGTCTGCCACCCATGGAAACTCATGGTGCAGAAAGTGAGGGAGCTGACTCTGAGGAACCCTTGGGTTTTGTAGCTGGTACTCCATCAAAGGTCTCTGCTGCTCACACACCCTGCTGAACATACGGTATCTAGGGTTAGAGCGTGTGGTGACCTCGCACAACAGTAGGTGCTTCAGGCAGATGTAGGCCTTGCTGGAGTGTATTGCGGCTAGCTCCAGGTACTGTAGACTTGGGAAAGTGGGTGTCCAAGTGCCGCACTTTCACCCTTAGCTCAGCTAATTTGGGGTATGTTTTTAAAGATCATTGCACCACTACATTGAACATGTGGGCCAGGCATGGAACGTGTTGGAGGCTGGCAAGCTCCAGAGCCCTCCAACAAGCTAAAAAACCTGGCCCCAGGGGCAGCGGGGATAAACAAATTGCCATCTCATCCAGGATGGCATCCCTGACCTCAGAGGCAGTGTGCTGTCCGTCTCCCAAGCTGATGAGCTTCAGCCCAGCCTGCTGACGTCTCCCCACACCAGTGTTGCAGCGTTTTCAGCTCGTAGCTGGGGTAAATCTAACAGCGGAGGAGGAGGAGGGTGGTGTTTCAGCCCTCCTCCCAGGAATGTTTTGTGGGGAAACAAGTCAGGAAAATTCTTGAAACGGGAGAGTTTTGCATCTTTGCCCTTGCTGCCTATGGACATCCCTTTGCCTCTAGCCACCATTTTCCCTGCTTTGCTTGCCTCCAAATCCACACTGCTTTTGCCCCTAGACATCACCCCAGTCCATGCCTTAGCTTGTACCCCCAGTTTTTCCTGCTTAGCTTGCCTCCACATCCACACTGCTTTTGCCCCTAGACATCACCCCAGTCCATGCCTTAGCTTGTATCCCCAGTTTTTCCTGCTTAGCTTGCCTCCACATCCACACTGCTTTTGCCCCTAGACATCACCCCAGTCCATGCCTTAGCTTGTACCCCCAGTTTTTCCTGCTTAGCTTGCCTCCACATCCACACTGCTTTTGCCCCTAGACATCATCCCTATCCATGCCTCTTCCCCTAGCCATAACTCTGCCACCCCTGGAAACTCATGGTGCAGAAACTTTGGTTGCTGACTTTGAGGAACCCTTGGGTTTTGTAGATGGAACTCCATCAAAGGTCTGTGCAGCTCACACACCCTGCTCAAGATATGGTATTGTAGGGTTTCAGCGTGTGTGAATGACGGACAACAGCCTGTGTTTGGACAGATGTAGGCCTTGCTAGAGTGTTTTTAGGCTAGCAGCGACTCCTGTGCACTTGCAAAAGTGGGCGCACAAGCGCCGCATTTTCAACAGTAGCTTCGGTACATTTGGGTATGTTTTTAAAAAACTTTGCACCACTAGGTTAGACGTGGGCCAAACATGGAACGTGTTGGAGGCTGGCAAGCTCCAGAGCCGCTACCAGGTTCCAGCCATTATCACAGGCGTAAAAATGCCAGGCCCCAGGTGTAGCAGGGAAAAAAAAATGCCATCTCAGCCAGGATGGCATCCCTGACCTCGGAGGCACTGTGCTGTCTGTCCCCCAAGCTGATGAGCTTCAGCACCGCCTGCTGACGTCTCCCCACACCAGTGTTTTAGCGTTTGCCGCTAGTAGCTGTGGTGGAGGTTGCAGCGTCGTAGGGTTTCAGTCTACTCCTGCCATGAATTTTGGCCTGGGAGAGGAGATAGGCCACCCCAGTTTGCACCCGGGGAACAGACTCCACCACATTCACCCTGCCTGTCATTAAAGATAAGCACTGCAGCATCCCTGACCACAGGCGCTTGTCCAAGTGTCGGTGGTCAAGTGGACCTTGCAGCAAAGCGCGGAACTAAGGGCCCACCTGATGTTGAGTGACACGTGCTGGTGCAAGGCGGGGACGCCACACCGGGAGAAGTTGAGACGGCTAGGGACGGCATAGTGAGGTGCCACAGTTGCCATCAGGTCCGGGAAGGCGGGAGTTTCAACAAGCCGGAACGCCAACCTCTCCTGGGCCAGCAGTTTAGCGATGTTGGCGTTCTAGGCTTGCGTGGGTGGGTGGTTAGCGGTGTATTTCTGCCGGCGCTCCAATGTATGAGAGATGGTGGGTTGTTGTAAAGAAGCGCCTGATGGTGCCTTTGATGGTGCAGGAGAAGGAGATAAGACAGAAACAGGGGAGGATGAGGGAGAAGTCAACAAAGTGGCGGAGGCAGATGAAGTGATGTCCTGGCTCGTCCTCTGGAGTGCATCGCCAGCACTGTGAGCAGAGGCAGTGGCATGAACGGCGGGCGACGTTTGTCCTGCCGTTGCTGCCTGCCACTGATTCCATTGCTTGGATTCCAAATGACGGTGCATTGAAGTGGTGGACAGGTTGCTCTTCTCAGGGCCCCTACTCGATTTCGAGAGGCAAATTGTGTAGACGACACTATATCTGTCCTCGGCGCATTCCTTGAAAAAACTCTACACCTTCAAGAAACGTGCCCTCGATGGGGGAGTTTTTCTGGGCTGGGTACAAAAGGGAACATCTTCGGACATTCCGGGTCTGGCCTGGCTTCGGCAAAGCAGCTGACCTCTGCCTCTGGACATGTCTCTGCCTCTAGCTACCCTTTTTGGTGCTGCACCTGCCTCAACATCCACACTACTTTCCCAGCTTGACATCTGCCTTGTCCAGGTGGGGTCGGTGTCCTCGTCGTCCACCACCTCCTCTTCCAACTCCTGTCTCGCCTCCTCCTCCTGCACAATGCGCATGTCAACTGGCTGCCCTGACAGCAACTGCGTCTCATCGTCGTCGATGAGGGTGGGTTGCTGGTCATCCGCCACCAAATCGACCGGAGATGGAATGGAGGAGACTCTAGTGTTTGAGCATCTGGACACAGATACTCGTCTGTTAGGTCCGTGGAATCGCGAAATGGAGGGGCAGGTTGCGGTACAGTCAAAGGAAGGGAGAACAGCTCTGGGGAGCAGGGACAGTTGGGGTTATTGTTCTGAGAAGATTGGGAATTTTGGGTGGAAGGAGGACAAGACTGTTGGGTAAGAGGAGGTAGAGGCTGACTGGCTGGTGGACAATGTGCTTTAAGCGTTATCCGACAGCCATTGCAAGACCTGTTCCTGGTTCTCGGGCCTACTAATCTTTGTACCATTCAGCCTAGTTAATGTGGAACTTTTGTGCAAAGCGCAGAACTTAGGGCCCGCCTGATGTTAAGGGACACACGCTGGTACAAGGCTCAACTCACCCTAAGTGCCAAAAACACTGCTGGTGCAAGGCTCTACTCATGCCAAGGGCCTCAATCTCTGCTGGTAGCTCAGCTTAAGGTCATGTAACTTTGTTTGGAAGGGCTCATGTTAAGGGCTAGAAAAGTGAATTTTGGAAGGTCTTACCACATCACACACACACACACACACACACACACACACACACACACACACACACACACTCAAAATGACAGTTAAGGGTGAGGGCTTTTGGAATTCCCATTGCCTATTCCATTTGTGGTTGTCATGGGGAACGTGATTTAAAGGGGTGGTTGTTACTGTTTGTTGAGCTTAAATTGGGGTTTGTGTCCATCCATTTGGGGAGTAAAGAAGGTTTCCAGGTATTTTCCCACTTTGATAGAGGTTTTTTTGAATGTGGAAAGTGTGTAGTTGTTAGGCAGTGATGTTGGGGTAATAGAGGGTCTTTGGTGTGTTAGATGCCCCCAGGCATGCTTCCCCTGCTGTCCCAGTGTCATTCCAGAGGTGTTGGCATCATTTCCTGGGGTGTCATAGTGGACTTGGTGACCCTCCAGACACGGATTTGGGTTTCCCCCTTAACGAGTATCTGTTCCCCATAGACTATAATGGGGTTCGAAACCCGTTCGAACACACGAACATTGAGCGGCTGTTCGAATCGAATTTCGAACCTCGAACATTTTAGTGTTCGCTCATCTCTAATTATTACATCACCACTGACAATAGATGATGTCACAACTTATCGCCTCCCTTCTCTGCACAGAGCATGTCTATAAAACTGTCTCATAGACCTCAATGAGTCGGCCCCAGACTATGGCTGTCTACGGCTATGGGACTGCTGTAAAGCATATCCCTAAATGCTGTTAACAGAGCAGTGGAGAAGCTTAGGCAAGATGGCCGCCCCCATAATCATGGACAGAAAATAGAATTAAAAAATCTACAATTAGAAAATAAAAATGGATAGGGAGTGGAGGCATCAGGGTAAGTCTCTATAACAGGGGGTCCTTGGAAACCCTTCAGGGAGCTTCAACACTTTCGGTTGACTGCATTATCTTCATGCAACATTGTCTCTTATCGTATCTATCTAAGTATATCTGCTATCTATCTATCTCCTATCTATCTATCTATCTATCTCCTATCTATCTATCTATCTATCTATCTATCTATCTATCCGAAAGGGATGCCCTGATCCTGAACATTGCTCCACAATGTAACCTTGTCCCTGTTTTCCATCTTGCCTTTGGCCACCCTTCTTCCCCGATACGATCACCTTCCCTCCTTGCCTTACGACGGTGCAGTAAAGCAACATTTTGGACAGAACAAGGGCTTGCACTCTATAGGAGTAAGTGACAGTATAGCTCTTTGTACCAATAATACAGCAATCAGAGCCTATATTTGTATGCAAGCTTGCACGGATCGGAGACGCCGAGCGCGGCGCTCAGAGCTGTCTTTAGAGGTAATTTGAATCACGCTTGTTTTAATGGCAGATTCCCCTTAAATTTGTTCTTTGGTAAACTATAATTAAAGTTGCGTACTTCATCTGAATGTTTACACTTGTCCTTCAACACATGAAAATTGCCTCTTTCCCGGTTCCACTTCAAGAAGAAAATCCTTGAGCTGGTGGTAACGTGCGCAGTGACAGCTCCTCGATTCCTCTGCAGCTCTTAAGAAATATTTCATGTCTGAGGAATTTTTTTGTTTGGAATTGTGGGTCGTGGTGGCACTACAAGAATGTACCAGAAAACAAATATGTTAATGGCAGACATACCATCCTACAAGGCCGGGGAATAACTGGAATTGTTCAGGGGTGTGAACGCGCCAGCCGCAAGCAGTATGTGTGATATAGATAGACTTTACACCACCTGACCCCACCATTGGGCACCTTCCGAGGAATCTTCCATATTCATATACAGCTGCATTGCTTCACTTACCTGCATAAGACCTCTGCTTGCTGCAGTGAAGCAGACTATCAGGGCGAGATCTGTCCTGCTGACACAGGTGCTTGGACTGTTACAGTGTATCGGAGCCCTCAGAACATGGGTGCCTGAATTGTTACAATGTATCGGAGCTCTCAGAACATGGGTGCCTGGATTGTTACAATGTATCGGAGCTCTCAGAACATGGGTGCCTGGATTGTTACAATGTCTCGGAACTCTCGCCCTGAACCTTTGTTGATAAAATTTGGAAATTCTGATGTGTATAACGCTTTGTATGTTACAGCTGATATTTTATTCCAGACGTGGTATATGGGGCAGATTTTCCATTGGATAGGTCAACAATTTGAAACATAGATTTGGAAACAGTGGGCCAGATTTATCGTCGTGTTTGGAACTGGATGATATATCTGTCACATTCTTATACATTTTATAAGACCTATTTGTTCACTTAATCTCCAACAGAAAAATTCACAAAATTTGGAGTAATTTTTGGCGCACTCTAACTAAGCCAAGACTTATTTCTACAAAACCATGATATCGTATGTATCGTAGGTGGATGCCAACTGTACAACAAACATGCGATAGACTCTCTAGTGCCACCTAAAGGTTGCTAGTCTGTGAGTCAATGTCTGATCCATTACAGAGCCTTGGGATATGACTACTGTACGTCACATCCATCTGTAGGTCACCTTTTCCGACTTCTTGCTCCTCGTGAGTACAGAGCGGGGCCTGAGTGACTGGGGAGAGGACTTTGGTGCAGCTCTCAGGGTACTAGTTTTCCTCGTACCCATCCAGCTGGTGTAGCATATAGTATATTAGCCAATGTGGGCCCCAGTTGCAGGGGGGGTACTATCTTTTTGCTGGGGAAATAGATGCTCCTCACTGGAAAATCCATTTTTTTCCTCCAAAGTATAACAATGTATAGTGTAGAAGGAGGATGTACAGTATGGCAGTATGGAGGATGTACAGTATGGCAATGTGGAGAATGTATGGTATGATATCGAGGTTGTACAGTATGGCAATGTGAAGGATGTACAATATGACAGTATGGAGGATGTACAGTATGATAATATGGAGGATGTACAATATGAGAGTATGGAGGATGTACAGTATGACAATGTGGAGGATGTACAATATGACAGTATGGAGGATGTACAGTATGACAATGTGGAGGATGTACAATATGACAGTATGGAGGATGTACAGTATGACAATGTGGAGGAGGTACAGTGTGACAGTATAAAGGATGGACAGTATGACAATATGGAGATTGTACAGTATGACAGTATGGAAGATGCACAGTATGACAATGTGGAGGATGTATGGTATGATATCGAGGATGTGCAGTATGACAATATAAAGGATGTACAGTATGGCAGTTTGGAGGATGTGTGGTATGGAGGATGTACAGTATGACAATGTGGAGGATGAACAATATGACAGTATGGAGGATGTACAGTATGACAATATGGAGGTTGTACAGTATGACAGTATGGAAGATGTGCAGTGTGACAATATGGAGGATGTACAGTGTGAACGTATAAAGGATGTACAGTATGACAATATGGAGGATGTACAGTATGACAATGTGGAGGAGGTACAGTATGACAGTATGGAGGATGTACAGTATGACAATATGGAGGATGTGCAGTGTGACAATATGGAGGATGTACAGTGTGAACGTATAAAGGATGTACAGTATGACAATATGGAGGATGTACAGTATGACAATATGGAGGATGTACAGTATGACAATATGGAGGATGTACAGTATGACAGTATGGAGGATGTACAGTATGACAGTATGGAGGATGTACAGTATAATATGGAGGATGTACAGTATAATATGGAGGATGTACAGTATGACAATGTGGAGGAGGTACAGTATGACAATATGGAGGATGTACAGTATGACAATGTGGAGGAGGTACAGTATGACAGTATGGAGGATGTACAGTATGACAATATGGAGGATGTACAGTATGACAGTATGGAGGATGTACAGTATGACAGTATGGAAGATGTGCAGTGTGACAATATGGAGGATGTACAGTGTGAACGTATAAAGGATGTACAGTATGACAATATGGAGGATGTACAGTATGACAATATGGAGGATGTACAGTATGACAATATGGAGGATGTACAGTATGACAGTATGGAGGATGTACAGTATGACAGTATGGAGGATGTACAGTATAATATGGAGGATGTACAGTATAATATGGAGGATGTACAGTATGACAATGTGGAGGAGGTACAGTATGACAGTATGGAGGATGTACAGTATGACAATATGGAGGATGTACAGTATGACAGTATGGAGGATGTACAGTATGACAGTATGGAAGATGTGCAGTGTGACAATATGGAGGATGTACAGTGTGAACGTATAAAGGATGTACAGTATGACAATATGGAGGATGTACAGTATGACAATATGGAGGATGTACAGTATGACAATATGGAGGATGTACAGTATGACAGTATGGAGGATGTACAGTATGACAGTATGGAGGATGTACAGTATAATATGGAGGATGTACAGTATAATATGGAGGATGTACAGTATGACAATATGGAGGATGTACAGTATAATATGGAGGATGTACAGTATGACAATATGGAGGTTGTAAAGTATGACAATATGGAGGATGTACAGTATGATAATATGGAGGATGTACAGTATGACAATATGGAGGATGTACAGTATGACAGTATGGAGGATGTACAGTATGACAGTATGGAGGATGTACAGTATAATATGGAGGATGTACAGTATAATATGGAGGATGTACAGTATGACAATATGGAGGTTGTAAAGTATGACAATATGGAGGATGTACAGTATGATAATATGGAGGATGTACACTGTGACAATAAACCATACTTTGCCACACCATAAGTGTCCTGTATTATATACCGCAGGACTGGTGCTGGTTTTTCTTGCAGTGTACGGTATCACAATACTTGCGGCAGTCTTTCACGATGGGTATACAGCGAGATATACTCTAGCGCTCACTTCTTCACATCTGTAGCCGTTCTATGACTTTGATACACGCCTGATAAACTTTACTTCACTTTCACAGACAAGCAGAGGCTTCTAATACATGCGCCCGGCCATGTCTGCAGGAAAACGCTGCCATGTTGGAACGACATATTCTATAGAAGCTGAATTATTCATGCCTAAAATTGCACAGCCTCGGAAACACCTGTTTTCAATCATGTAGAATGTAAAATCACTCATTACCCTACAAGAGGCTCTACATCTCAAGTAATCAAATGACATTGAAATAGCAGAACAGGTGCCTGGCAGGTGGACGCCGACAGATGTCTCGGGCTTGCATGCCTTAAATGTACAGGTGTGCCGACACTGTTCTCAACCATATAATTACTATTTAAGTGTGCAATATGTATTCCATATGCAGTTTATATTCCACGTTACTGGTTTTGCCCTCGCAGTACATCTGTGTAATTGCTGGCCATACATCAGCCAGAGATACCGCTCAGGACCTGGTGCCGCAAAGGATTTAGGAGAGGGTTTGTATGAGGCTTATAATAGGATCGCTGCTCTGGGCATTACAAAAGCTGGGGCTACTTGAAAACAAAGTCGCAGTTTGTTCGACGAAAGCGAAGGAACAAATTGTACCAGCCAAGGATGTGAGTATTCCCTGCTGTATATCGTAAGAGCATTAGAAGTGTCGGAGGAGTAGAGCGCCCGTATACAGGCGTAGGCTTTTAGGTAGCCGTTGATACATATATTAGCATAACTTATGTATTATATATGCACAGGAGCTGGACGGAAATCACACTGTCCATTATATGGATATTAGGAGGTGTTGAGGGATTGCTATACATTTCTATAGAGTGAAAGGAAATGGAGATTATTGAAAGAGCCTTTACCCGGAATAATAATAAGAGCGGGACTCTGAAGTTTTGGAGTTACCCCTCTCTTGTCAAGTTGCTAAAATGTTGTTCCGTAAAATCCCGCACTTAATTTATAAGGCAAACACCCCTAGTGATGTCATCACTTAACACATTGCCACTTGTGACATTGTAATGTGGTAGGGTCACCCCCGTGTCACTAAAAGGAGCTTCTCATGAAGCCCGAAGACTATGTCAAAGAAGGAGGGTGGAGAATTAATTCTGGTACCAACAGAAACAGGACCCCAGAACTACCCGAGAACCAAGACTTCAGCCTAGAACCCAACTACAGCCCTAAGTTCCATGCACAGAAAGGATGACGGAGATTCGCAGGAAACTGAAGGAGGCACCTGTCATGGTCAGGACAGATTACCTATGAGATCTGTAGGACAACGTAGGTAAAAACTATTTGGTTTTGGCCACGGAACTGAGAGTGAGCTCCAGGTATTCTCTGAACAGAAACATCTGAAGGGCCACCTTGACTCCAGAACATAGAGTGAGCTCTGGGTCTTCTTTGAGAAGGACTTGTGTGACTTCTCCCGAGAGAACCGTGAAGGAAGTTGGACTGTCACAGTGACCTTATAAACACCAGAACTCCCAGGAGAGGTGCACAGGGTAATTAGTAGAGTCAGTTAGATGTGACACCAGTTGGAGTAAGGAGACACCCGCAGGTCCCTGGGCTGAGAATTGAGTGGGTGTCAGTGCTCCCCTCCAACTAGGAGCTGGAGCCCAGGGCTTAGCAGTAAGGAAGGCAATGTCCAGGCCAGGATCAGTTGAACTACTCACTGCTTTATTGTAACAGGCATCTACTGGTTCACTTGTCCTGTAGCAGTGAGCTGTGGTACAGTGAGTTGTAGCTGACGGAAATCTTCCCATATATTAGCGGAGAGTCTAAGATGTCTGCAGGTCCACCTTCTGGTCCTCTGCAGGAGTTCAGTGACCTTGCAGAGGTAGGTGCAGGCTGCCAGGGTTGTAGCTCTGCTTAGCCTGATATAATCATGTCCTGGTAGTAATTGCAGGCACTGTCACAGCTTCTCTGCCCTGCTGCTTCTGCTGTGACAATTCCTCACAGCACACAGTGTCTGAAACACAAACTGGCTACTGCCACACTTTTACTTGCTTCTTCTCCCTCAGCTACTTACAGAATACTACTTCCTCAGCTATGACTATTTCCTGCTCCAGATGCAGATCTGCCCACTATACTGTGTGGTGCTATGATTAACCTTAAGGGGACCACAACAAACCAGGACAAATTACACCAGAGAGCAATAGCTTGAAAACATTTCACAACTGAATACAGTAAGAACATGATAACATCTACAAACAATCATAAAAGTCACTTTTATGTCCAAATAACCATTAGTAACTCTTGTGAGGGAGTTACACTTGGGGTACATGCAGTGGTTAGGAAGGCCACACAAGGTAACCCTAACATTGGTGCATTGAAGGCTAAGTGCCCCAGTTCCATTGTTGTGAATATAAAGATGTATCATCTGTTAGCAAACCATATTGTCACCTGTTATAAAATGAGTTGTTTAAATAAGAAACTCCTCTTGCTTTTGTTGGTTCTAAGCCACAGGAGACGACCACACGTGGGAGGAGAAGGAGACTCCCTGTCCACAGATATGACACCAAAGTTGGGGGTGCAACAAAACAACTATTATATGGGCGGTTTATTGTTGTTGTTCAGTGTATGAAAAAAGACTTGAAAAACAAATATATAAATTGTATCCAAGTGACTCCAACCTCTGTCACCCTCACACCTGCATATTATTATAACAGCAATATATGTGATGTCACTGCATGTCTAACACCTTATACAGGAATGTATCAGTTTATGATATTGCGCATTATGACATCACCACTAGAATGAGCAGTCTCCATTGTGGTCTGACTTTAGACTCCGCCTCCTCACAAATGAGCCTCCAGCAGAACCAGCGTTGATTGGACGGATGCTGTACACTGGCCAATCAACGCTGGTCAATTCATCCCTATAAGAAAAAGTAAGCTCCCTTGTAACAGCAAGCTGCCAGCTCTCCTGACTAGCAAGGACGAGCCTGCTGCAGAACCAGCGTTGATTTGCCGCAGGCTCATCCTTGCTAGTCAGGAGAGCTGGCAGCTTGCTGTTATGAGGGAGCTTACTTTTTATCAGCGCAACTGCAAGCGCTGTGCGGTTACAGCGCATGGACCCATAGACTATAATGGGGATCGTGCGCTTTAACTGCACAGCGCTCCGCCTAAACACTCTCCTCCTGCTACTCGTGGACTTGGTGACTCTCCTTTAATCGAATAGTGGTTTCCCCTGAAATGAGCATTTTTTCCCATAGACTATAATGGGATTCGATATTCGATCGAGTAGTCGACTACTGAGGCTCTACTCGAAACGAATATAGAATCTTGAATGTTTCACTGTTCGCTCATTTCTAGTCACCACCTTTATGATGTCAATAGTAACTTTTGAACCTTTGACATCACAGCCAAAGTGTCACTTCACTGGTAAAACATCACGGACACAACATGGAGGACATGTGTTTGCCTCTCCTGAGTTTTGCCCTGGGCTCACTGCAACCTACAAGGGCCCGTGATCTTACACAGACAAATGTATCCGTGTGCTCGATGCAAAAAAGCAAACTGATAACGTACACAATTGTGTGCATTGAGCCTTATTCCTCTGCCATGATCCCGACCTCCACTGATATGATACCGATGGTCTATCCTCATTTATGGTCTCAGAAAAATCCCTTCAATTTTTTAATTTTTTTTCTTTAAACCCTGGATTTCATTTATTTACAGCGAAATACATTTTCCAAGACCTAAAATCCTTTCCCAGTTCTTCGTCTCCTCTCATCGCCTCCTGCTGTCTGTTACAAGGTGATACAATGTTTCCCGGCGTTGCTCACATCGCTGCGGTATAAGCTGTCACCAAGTGCTGAGCGCCGTCCTTCCAGTTGAAGATGTGCCCTTCATCGTGGCATCCTTCAGGTTGTATCAAGGTGATGTTGGCCATTTCTGGTCCTACCTGGGCCGTTTGTAGCTCTGCTCATTCTGCCTTATTATAGTCTTACTGATGGATGATTATGTGAGCGAGCAGGAACACGGCTGCCGCCATAACGCAGGCCAGCGCCGATCAAGGCTCGAGGTTACCGCGAGGCCAAGATTCAAGAGTTTTCTAATTAGCACATACTTCTATTATTATCTTATCCTTAATTAGCGGCGCAAAGACAACGGGGAAGAGTATTTCCTTGATAATTTCAAGTGCTTAGAAGTCTGAGTGTCTCCAGCATAAGGATGAACTTTTAGAAAATACCAAGAAATTGCAGATCAGCCTGGTCATCCCTCTAAGAAAATACAGAGACTGAAAGAAGATGGCTGTGTAAAGACAGAGAGAGAGAGAAAAATAGATAGATAGACTATAGATAAGATAGATAGATAGATAGATAGATAGATAGATAGATAGATAGATAGATAGATAGGAGATAGATAGGTAGATAGGAGATAGATAGATGGATGGATAGATAGATAGATAGATAGATAGATAGATAGATAATAGATAGATAGATAGATAATAGATAGATAGATAGATAGATAGATAGATAGATAGGAGATAGATAGATAGATAGATAGATAGATAGAAGATAGATAGATAGATAGATATGAGATAGATAGATAGATAGATAGATAGATAGATAGATAGATAAATAGATAGATAGATAGATAGATAGATAGGAGATAGATAGATAGATAGATAGATAGATAGATAGATAGATAGATAGATAGATAGCTACAATGGATAGATAGATAGATAGATAGATAGATAATAGATAGATAGATAGATAGATAGATAGATAGATAGATAGATAGGAGATAGATAGATAGATAGATAGATAGATAGATAGATAGATAGGAGATAGATAGATAGATAGATAGATAGATAGATAGATAGATAGGAGATAGATAGATTATAGATATGATAGATAGATAATAGATATGATAGATAGATAATAGATAGATAGATAGATAGATAGATAGATAGATAGATAGGAGATAGATAGATAGATAGATAGATAGGAGATAGATAGATAGATAGATAGATAGATAGATAGATAGATGCTAGATAGATAGATAGATAGATAGATAGATAGGAGATAGATAGATAGATAGATAGATAGATAGATGATAGATAGATAGATAGATAGATAGATACAATGGATAGATAGATAGATAGATAGATAGATAGATAGATAGATAGATAGATAGATAGATGATAGATAGATAGATAGAACAAATACAGAACAGCACAATAAATAAAACAAAAAATGTCAAAAATATTGCATGGTGTATCAGATATACACGGAGTGTCCCTTTTATACCGGTATATTAGTGAATTAGGTGTTTCCATAAATGTAGAATATTTTATATCCAACAATTCCAAGGTGGAAGTGAAACAACGATTGTTGAGATGACGATATCCTCGAAGGCCCTCATTACCAGTACGAGTGTCCCCCGGATAAGATGCCCCGCGCTCCCATGTCAGTAAAGTCTTCTTTGATCCTGACAGACGACCATCCCAGGTGATGTGACATTTCTGGGATTGGAAAGTCAAACGATTGGCAAAGTTTCAAGAAGCAAAATAGACGGTGAATAAATCAGCACGACCTGTCCGAATGTAAAGCGTTATCTGGTATGGTAGAGAGTCGCACCATGACACAGAAGGCCTCACTGAGGATCCTACAACACCTTATACACACTACTGTATTGTTTAGGGGTCTTTGGGGGTCTTACTGTACTTTTATATGTCTCCATTTACATTGGGAGGATTTCATAGTTTTTTCTTCCAGATTCTGTCCTATTTTTGCCTAATTCTGACCTTTTGGACAATCCATGTCCTCCATACTCACACCATTATTTGTGTCCCATCTTCTAAAGGTGTTCTCTGACTTTTTGGATGAGTCCCCAAGATTGTATAAACATTGGGCGAGAATAATGGTGGCCATATTAGTTGTCACTTCGACTCTCACAGGTTTTACCCATAATGCCTTGTTCTCCAAGATGCTGCCATATTGCAGCTTAAAGGGTATCCTCATCTGCATCAATCATTATCTATCCAATCACTGAGACTCCCACCAATTCCCAAAACATAGGACCCCACTCCTCCTTTTCTCCAGGGCTGTGGCTAGGAGGAGTGTGAATGACTTGGAGGTGGAATAGATTGGTGACAAGTTGTTGTCCCAGTGGACGATCTCCCACTGATCTTCCATTTATCACCTAAAATACACATAAATAGACAGAATACTCCTTGTGGTGTCCGGTGGTAACCTGAAATCCTCTACAAGCCTCTTCCAACCTCCAGATGACATCACATGCTCCACAGGATTTCTGGGATATGGGGCCGTACGGTGGCTCAGTGGTGCAGCCTTGCAGCGCTGGAGTCCTGGCGTTCAAATCCCACCAAGGGTGAAAAAACCATCTGCAAGGAGTTTGTATGTTCTCCCCGTGTTTGCATGGATTTCCATCCCATATTCCAAAGACATACTGATAGGGTAAAATGTACATTATGATTTCTATGTGGGGCTCACAATCTACATTTAAAAAACAAAAAAGGATTTCCTGGATATGTATGTGGGGTGTGCCAACGTTATGAAGCTTTGACCCAGCACCATGACTTTGCCATGCCCCACAGGTCCCCAAGCCATGATGTCAGCCAATGGCTGGAAGAGGCTCAGGGGTCCATGAAATGCCCAGGAGTGGTGAGGGCAGGTGAGTATAACCGTTAGGTTGCCAAATCTGCCCTGGACCTCCATTTATAGAATATGATAGTGTTTGTAGATGAGGAACCCCAAAGGCTTCAGGTTCAAGTCTAGCCCAAAACATTTAGGAAATTCAGGTTGTATCCTGTTTCATCTGCTCTGGTTTTCTCATCTCTACTTACTATATGTTGAATGCAGCTCTATGTGCCATGTATGTAGTATGTAACTCTGCATGCCATGTATGTAGTATGCAGCTCTGTGTGCCATGTATGTAGAATGTAACTCTGTGTACCGTGTATGTAGCATGCAACTCTGTGTGCTGTTCATGCAGTATGTAACTCTGCGTGCCATGTATGTAGTATGTAACTCTGCATGCCTTTTATGTAGTATATAACTCTGCGTGCCATGTATGTAGTATGTAATTCTGTGTGCCATGTATGTAGTATGTAACTCTGCGTGCCATGTATGTAGTATGCAACTCTGTGTGCCGTGTATGTAGTATATAACTCTGCGTTCCATGTATGTAGTATGTAACTCTGTGTGCCGTGTATGTAGTATGTAACTGTGTGCCATATGTGTAGCATGTGACTCTGTGTGCCGTTCATGCAGTATTTAACTCTGTGAGCCGTGTATGTACTGTAGAATGTAACTCTGTGTGACGTGTATGTAGTATGTAACTCTGCATGATGTGTATGTAGTATGCAACGCTTTGGCCATATTTTTAGTATGTAACCCTGTGTGCCATGTATGTAGTATGTAACTGTGTGCAGTATATGTAGCATGTAATTCTTTGTGCCGTGTATGTAGTATGTAACTCTGTCTGCCATGTACTTTATGTAGTATGTAACTCTGTATGCCATGTATCTAGTATGTAACTGTGTGTCATGTATGTAGTATGTAACTCTGTCTGCCATGTATGTAGTATGTAACTCTGTCTGCCATGTATGTAGTATATAACTCTGCATTTCACGTACGTTGTATGTACCTCTGTGTGCCATGTACAATCTACTGAATCCACTTTACCTTTGCTTGAATTTGGTTAGAGTCCATTTTCCCATAAAATAAATTCAATACAATATCACAACATTGTAGCAAAACACTCAATCAGCTACAATGTACATGACAACCACTGGCTGGTCACACCTAGAAACAGTGTAGACATCTCCTGATACAATATCACAAAATTATATTTTTCCAAGTTGCTGATTTTCCGCCGCCCATCAGGGATTATGTTGAGCTCAAAGCGAAGTTAAGGAAGGACACCGGCAAACAGGTGAATTCTGGGAAATGTGGGTGACAATCCACATCGCGCAGGTAACTTGCCGATCTTGAGTTGTATTCTATCTCACTTCTACCAGTTGTTCCTGCTGTATCTACATGCAGATCCTGTAATATTATATCATCGGCAGTATTATAATTACAGCTCCGGAGGATCATTTTCCAGGATTTGCCTTTTATTTCGCGGTATCACTAAAAGCTATTGTTAGATTCCTTTAGACGTCGTGTTTGAGAGTCTGGAAGAGATCAGCGAGTTGTTGGCGCTGGAGGATTTAATGAAGCTGAAGGTGTGTTTTTCAGCAGTAAATGCAGTTTCCACCAGGAGCCGGCGGTGCTAAAATCTGTAAACCTGCTGTCACTATTCCTGGTAACCTTGATAAAAGCACATTTATACGACTGCTACTCACCGAGCCGTCTGACGAAATATCTCTCCCCGCCTGACTCCTCGCTGTCTGTCTGCACATCATCAGGTGTTGTTCTTACGGATTTCACAGATTTCAACTTCTAAAGTGACTTCACATCTAAAATAAGCTAAGACTGTGTTTACACATGACTACAACTACTGCTACTATATTAATATAGCGCTAGAGGGGAAGGGGGACAAGACACTGGGGGAAGATAAAGGGGGGGGACAAGAAACTGGGGACAGAGATGGGGGACAAGAAACTGGGGGCAGAAGAAGGGGGGACAAGAAACTGGGGCAGAGATTGGGGGGACAAGAAACTGGGGGCAGAGATGGGGGGACAAGAAACTGGAGGCAGAGATGGGGGGACAAGAAACTGGAGGCAGAGATGGGGGGACAAGAAACTGGAGGCAGAGATGGGGGGACAAGAAACTGGATGCAGAAATGGGGGGACAAGACACTGAGGGCAGATGAAGGGGGGACATGAAACTGGAGGCAGAGATGGGGGACAAGAAACTGGGGGAAGAGATGGGGGGACAAGACACTGGAGACAGAGATGGGGGGACAAGACACTGGGGGCAGAGATGGGGGGACAAGACACTGGAGGCAGAGATGAGGGGACAAGAAACTGGAGGCAGAGATGGGGTGACAAGACACTGAGGGCAGATGAAGGGAGGAACATGAAACTGGGGGCAGAGATGGGGGAGACAAGAAACTGGGGGCAGATGATGGGGGAACAAGAAACTGGGGGCAGATGATGGGGGAACAAGAAACTGGAGGCAGTGATGGGGGGACAAAAAATTGGGGACAGAGATAGGGGGACAAGAAACTGGGGGCAGAGATGGGGGGACAAGAAACTGGGGGCAGAGATGGGGGGACAAGAAACTGGAAGCAGAGATGGGGGGACAAGAAACTGGATGCAGAGATGGGGGGACAAGGCACTGAGGGCAGATGAAGGGGGGGACATGAAACTGGGGTCAGAGATGGGGGACAAGAAACTGGGGGGAGAGATGGGGGGACAAGACACTGAGGGCAGATGAAGGGGGGGACATGAAACTGGGGGCAGAGATGGGGGAGACAAGAAACTGGGGGCAGAGATGGGGGGACAAGAAATTGGGGGAAGACATGGGAGGACAAGAAGCGGTTCAGCGCCACCGCCAACCCACAGATGAAGTCGCGGGTAACTGCTAGTATATAATATAATGTGCAAATCACTAATGCATATTCCTATGTTGGGGTTCTGGCGCCCACAACAGCTGCCATTTTACCTCCTGGGATTGATAGGCCATCAGATGTGGAGGAGTTGGGGAATATTTTGGAACTGATTCCACATGAAACATCAATACTCAAGGGCCCTTATTTAAAGCCAATGGCTAGTTTTCTAGGAAGGCAATGGATTTTGGGAAAACGTGTATTTGTTCTCGTCCTTTGCTTATTTCAAGCGAAACTCCAAACCTCATTGTCTCCTGAGTATTCAATCCTGATATCCTGGATCGTCAACCCAATGTGCCACCTTGACTTTGGGCTATTCCTGAGGGCATTGTCTAAGTGGTCCCTGGTTTTCACCCTTTAACCCCCCGATACAGTCATCAGGTCTTTGCTGCATTGGAGCACCAGGCCCCTAACTCTAGGAGCGGTTCTGATGTAGGTAGCAGCTGATCCAAAGCCTACCGGGACCAGGCAAAGCACCAAGAGAGTCCGACAAAAGTATATCAACCCTATGGGTTGGACTAGGAGCAGCAATGGAAGGAAATACATAGTAGCCTGGAGAGTCAGGAATTGTACAGTGTGAACTAGAGGTAAGCTGGTGGGAGTGTATGTTAGGAGACACGGTACATAGTGCTGACATTATACATCAAGGGCACCCCAACCATCATCAGGAGGGAGACTTGCTACAAGCATTGTTCTTAGGCAAACTACTAACACCACCAACCACACTCTAGGCCCAGTCACCACCATCACCATTTTTCCATCACCAGTGGAGTATTGGTGGTCTAGTGGAGCACACAACATCCACCATGAGCATTATAGAGACCAACTACTACTCCCATCCTCCCTCCATTCCTTTACTGGGTAGCTACACTCAGCACCATCCTTCCTTCTGGTTGGTGGAGTCCAAAGGAACTTCATAATAGCCAACGATCACAATGGTCTTCTCTACAAAGGATGGGTTGAAGGACAAAAACAAAAGGACTAAAACAACATGGCCAAGAGACAAGCCTTCCTCCAACATATAGTCTCCTCTAGAATTTGTTTGAAAGTTCATGGGTCACGAAGGTCACTTTGTCTCAATGAATAGACCACTATATGGAGGCTTAGGCCAGGTTCACATCGCAGAAGGTTCAGGTTCCTCTTCTTATGTCGGCCC
This sequence comes from Leptodactylus fuscus, assembly GCF_031893055.1. Classification (NCBI taxonomy): domain Eukaryota; kingdom Metazoa; phylum Chordata; class Amphibia; order Anura; family Leptodactylidae; genus Leptodactylus; species Leptodactylus fuscus. Next base: position 82,548,305 of record NC_134272.1, read on the forward strand.
TTTGGATCTGTTACTTTCCACCATGGCCCAAAACATAAGAGGGCGAGTCAGTCTGAGCCTTGCACCAAAGTATCTATATATGGCAGGCTCTATATACTGCAGGCTCTACATATGGCAGGCTTTATATACGGCAGGCTCTATACATAGCAAGCTGTATATACAGCAGGCTCTACATACGAAAGGCTTTATATACGGCAGGCTCTATATTCGGCAGGCTCTATATACGGCAGTCTCTATATACACCAGTCTCTATATACTGTACATCAGTATCTATATACAGCAGGCTCTGCATACACAGTCTCTATATACACCAGTCTCTATATACCTCAGTCTCTATATACAGCAGGCTCTACATGCACAGTCTCTATATACACCAGTCTCTATATACTGTACATCAGTATCTATATACAGCAGGCTCTGCATACACAGTCTCTATATACACCAGTCTCTATATACCTCAGTCTCTATATACAGCAGGCTCTACATGCACAGTCTCTATATACACCAGTCTCTATATACATCAGTCTCTATATACGAAAGTCTCTATATACAGCAGGCTCTGTATACCTCAGTCTCTATATACAGCAGGCTCTGCATAGTCTTCCTCCATATCTCCATCCCTGTAAATAAGCCGTTGATATTTTGTTGCTTAGCGAGTGGGCTGCATGAAAAATCGACTTTCCCGGCTCTAATTATTATATGTTTTTTTAATATTTTTTAATAGTGTAACACAATGCAATATCAGAACGAACAGGAGTGTCATTTGTGAGAAGTATCAACTTTTAATGAGAGGAAAAAGGCCGTCGGCAATGCCTTGTAATGTGTCCTCTGGGCTCTACCCTGCCACGCTCAGGTTCTAGTCAGGACAAATTTAGCTAAATGGCACTTGCAAGTGAAACATAACGAGGAATTAATCTCCTGAAAGTGTAAGTGAGATAGGTAAGATGGCCGGAAATGCGATTACACCATTATATTTAGGAAGGTAAATGCGCCATGTATTTTTCATGTCTCAGTTTAACCACCTGAGCCCTGGCTGGTAATGTGCACCTAGGAAAACAAATTACTGCCGTGTTTGCCAAGAAGTCATAAGCCGACAGCATTACTCTCTCCAAACTGGATTACAATCACGCAGTCAATGTGCGGGGACGGCCAAACGTAAGAGGGGCTTTATGAAAATAAATACAAATGTCTCTCTATGATAATGTCTTCCCACATATACATATGACAGCATTCATCTTGTCCTATCCACAGGTAGAAGACGGCAAAGTAATCGGATCAGCGGCGCCTCATCTTACTGATGAAACATACGACACTTTAGTGTTACACTGTTAGAATAGATACATGTAGACACATGTATTTAAAGGGATACTACAGGCAAAACCTATACTGTGCATAGTGATTAAGGAATTGTAATATTGAGGACCTATCCTTGTCAGATTGGGGGTGCACCACACCCAGGACCCCCACTGAGCAGTTGTTTCAAGAGACCTCAACATTGTATTCTGGATTTTGTGTCTCAGACGGACCTTTGGGGTTCCTCAGGGTCCTGGACCTGGTAGCGACTGCTATGCACCGCCTCTGACCAGGGCCATCACATGATGCTTTTTGGTCCCAAAGTAGGGTTGAGCCGATCTTGAGATTTCAGGATCGATTTTCTAGCCGATCCCGATCGTGAAATTTGGTCGATCGCCGATCGGGATTCCCGATCGCTCAACCCTAGTCAATAGTCTTCTCTATGGGAAAAGTCACTTTTAGGGTTGAGCCGATCTTGAGATTTCAAAATCCGATTTCCGATCATTTTCCAGCCGATCCCGATCCCTATCGCGAACGTGAAAATTGCTCGATTGCCGATCGGGATCCAATCTTTTTCAATCCTGATTGCTCAACCCTATCCCAAAGCAAAGTCTATAGCGGTGCACTCACCTACCATATGCCATTCATAATATCAAGTAGGATTGTATGTAGGACGCCATAATACCCTTTCCAGCAATTACTTGTACAATTTTCTCTAGAATTCCGGAGCATTTTGCATAGTAAATTTCCCCTAGTTAATGATTTTTGCCCAGAGGGTTACTTTATATCAAGTGTCACAGGTAAAGGGTCTGCTTAATTCTACAAGGAGAGCTCAATATATCTTAAGAATATTATTTTCTCCCAGGCAGGCAGCCAAGACACAGGCAGGTTGGCATTTGTTAAACCTGGAGCCATAAAGTCTTGTGTCTGGTCAAGCACTTATTATGGGCACTTGATCTTGAGCGGCTGCCCCCACCCCCCATGTCTACGCCTGCCTATTAGAGATGAGCGAACAGTGTTCTATCGAACACATGTTCGATCGGATATCAGGGTGTTCGCCATGTTCGAATCGAATCGAACACCGCGTGGTAAAGTGCGCCAAAATTCGATTCCCCTCCCACCTTCCCTGGCGCCTTTTTTGCACCAATAACAGCGCAGGGGAGGTGGGACAGGAACTACGACACCGGGGGCATTGAAAAAAATTGGAAAAAGTCATTGGCTGCCGAAATCAGGTGACCTCCATTTTAGACGAATAGTGGATTTCAAATCCGGGTCATATGAGAATGTGAACTTTGTGACTATGAGACAGGGATAGCTGTACAGGCAGGGATAGCTAGGGATAACCTTTATTTAGGGGGGAATGTTATTAAAAATAACTTTTTGGGGCTCTATCGGGTGTGTAATTGTGATTTTTGTGAGATAAACTTTTTCCCATAGGGATGCATTGGCCAGCGCTGATTGGCCGAATTCCGTACTCTGGCCAATCAGCGCTGGCCAATGCATTCTATTAGCTTGATGAAGCAGAGTGTGCACAAGGGTTCAAGCGCACCCTCGACTCTGATGTAGCAGAGCCGAGGCTGCACAAGGGTTCAAGCGCACCCTCGGCTCTGATGTAGGAGAGCCGAGGGTGCACTTGAACCCTTGTGCACCCTCGGCTCTGCTACATCAGAGTCGAGGGTGCGCTTGAACCCTTGTGCACACTCTGCTTCATCAAGCTAATAGAATGCATTGGCCAGCGCTGATTGGCCAATGCATTCTATTAGCCCGATGAAGTAGAGCTGAATGTGTGTGCTAAGCACACACATTCAGCACTGCTTCATCACGCCAATACAATGCATTAGCCAGTGCTGATTGGCCAGAGTACGGAATTCGGCCAATCAGCGCTGGCTCTGCTGGAGGAGGCGGAGTCTAAGGTCGGACCTGAATGGAGACTGGTGTGGAGCGATCTTAGACTCCGCCTCCTCCAGCAGAGCCAGCGCTGATTGGTCGAGTTCCGTACTCTGGCCAATCAGCACTGGCCAATGCATTTCTATGGGGAAAAGTTAGCTTGCGAAAATCGCAAACTGACAGGGATTTCCATGAAATAAAGTGACTTTTATGCCCCCAGACATGCTTCCCCTGCTGTCCCAGTGTCATTCCAGGGTGTTGGTATCATTTCCTGGGGTGTCATAGTGGACTTGGTGACCCTCCAGACACGAATTTGGGTTTCCCCCTTAACGAGTTTATGTTCCCCATAGACTATAATGGGGTTCGAAACCCATTCGAACACTCGAACAGTGAGCGGCTGTTCGAATCGAATTTCGAATCTCGAACATTTTAGTGTTCGCTCATCTCTACTGCCTATGTACTCAAGATATTTTTCACTTTCTGGGAGTAGACTTTATATAGTAGTTCCACTTCTTAAAGAAAAAAAAAAAAAAAACCTTATACACAAGATGGAGATCATCAAATTTCCCTCATTCCAATTTTAAGACCAGACTAATGGATTCATCGTTGGTCATCCTAGTGACCTGTTATCTCTCCTGAATTGTTGGTTTTAGTCCATTCTTATATTCCCCATGAAATAAAAATTCTAGATTGTCTTTTTGTATATAATATCTCTGCACTGGGATGTTCCATTAGTTATTCTTCTTAGAAAATTCAAAATAAATTGACAACTGGGAGTTAGAGTACCAGTATGGGGCGAGTCATTGTTCGATTGGTCCCATGACCCAGTTATCAAAATATTTGGAAATTTGTAGAAGGAATAATAGAGGAACAACCCAGCAGAGAGTTAAAGGGGTTTACCATGATTTCCAGTTATCCCCTATCAATATCATGGGGATAACTTTATTATTGATGGGGGTCCGTCCCCTGGTATCACGGTTGATCAGCGGCCTCAGCAGTATAATGAAAGGACACAGATTGGCTTCAGTGGTCATGTGCGTTGGGGACTTCCAGCAGGACTGGACTGTGTTGAGAGACACCAGCGCACCAGGGACAGGTGAGTATGTCTCTGCAGACCCCAGAGTACAAGTAGTCTTGGCAAAGGGGAGGTGCGGACATGTAACAAATAATTTTCATTTTCATCTTCTGTACCCCTCCTCTAGAGATGAGCAAATTTTTAAGAAATTACATTCGGCAGCTTCAAGAAATTACAATATGATTCGATACGAATTAAGTTTTGGTGAATCACGTTACAAAACAGTTACCGTGTTTCCCCCAAAATAAGACAGTGTCTTATATTAAATTGTCGTCCTAAATATAGGACCTGTCTTATTTTCGGGGAATGTCTTATGGCAACCGGCAGTCATGCCGGCACTTTCTTAGCGGAGCGTCAGCATGACAAGCCGGTTGTAGGTAGTGTAGGGGAGGGGGGAAGATATCATACTTACCTTTCCCATCTTCATTGTAGCACTGGTGCTGCTGTTTGTCCTGGCAGTGGTGGGCGGGACTTAGTGAGCCTTTGGGGGTGGGGTTTAGTGGGCCTTTTGTGGGCGGGGCTTAGCGATCCTCACTTCACTGCTGCTGCCTCTTCGCACAGTGTTCAGTCGGCTGCAAAGATTTTTGGGCATGCCTTATTTTCGGGGAGTGCCTTATATTAGGCAATTCAACAGAACCCCCCCCCCACATTCCTTACTTTCGGGGGGTGTCCTACTTTCATGGAAACACAGTATTTCCTGGCTGCAGAGAGCCTGTATAGAGGTGTAGAACACTGAGCCTTGCAGACCCATAGGCTGACCTCCTCACTTCTGGGCAGGATCAACCAGGTACTGGGGGCTACTAGAGGGATCACTAGCCAGACCTCGGGCTGCAGAAGATGCAGGGGACATGTAGCATGGTGGAACCCCTTGGATGCCACAGTCATGTTTGACTATGGCATCCGTGGGGTTAAAATCCGTGATCAGAGCTGTGCTCTGACCGGGGCTTATCGAACAGGGTGTTAGCTATCAATTACAGCTAACACCTGCTCCCGATGCCATGGGCAGTGGCAAAGGAGTTAAAGGGCTGTGACATCTCAGCTGCTGATTGGTTTCACACATGGCGGTGTAGGTGATCCCACATTTCCAGAGTTCCTCGCCCCATTTTATGAAAAAATATCATTTGTTACCACGAATCATGAGGAAATCTGCATTCGACACGAATTGAATATTTCATGAAATTCGGATCAAATTCCACTTCGTCACTCATGCCGACCCTCCTCATAGGCCTCGACCAAAAAAAAAAAACGTTCTTGGACCTTTCTACGACACTCTGATAAATATTTTGCCAAAAGTTTCAGTCTAGAAAGATAAAACGTATCATTTGAGTTGCGAGCGCGTCTTTTCCTGCATATAGGGTGTAAGACAAACATATTTTGAAAGGCTGTTTACTCACATGATTATAGCTCGCTACGTTTGCTTAGCCGCCGCTGGGTAGCGAGTCTTTCTGTTGCCTCACACAGTGCCCGCTGTTAATGATGTGAACTCCCACCTTACACTTTAGAAACACACAACAGAAAGCTCTGCTCACTGTAAGAAGTAAAGATTAAAAGTCTAAGACGCCCATAGGAAATAATCCATGCCAGGTTTAAATGAACCCTCACGCTAATTCTTTTTTATATTTCTTAAATCATTCATAAAAATGTTATCTATCAATTTTCCTGTGAATAATTTATAGAAAGCACTAGGGTATTACAATAAATTATACATGCATGAGATTGAGAATCATTAGCACCCAGCTACCACTGTTCGCAAATGGATCCTTCACAGTTATCATACTGAACAGGCTTTACGGCCTAGCCTTGGAGTTATTGCAAAGAAAATGAATAGCCCGGTAACGTGAAAGAACTCGCCAAGAAGGGAAAAACATAAAAGCAAAAAGTAACGAGAATTACAACGTAGCAAGAAAATTACCAAGGAGAATGGGAAAAAAACATCTAAGCCCGGGAGTTGGCTTCTTCTGGCAAGTTGTTGTGATTACTGGGAAAGCCAAGCGGCAATCCATAGCGCCACCATTGGGAGTCCTACAGCTTTGGCCAGAAGGGTAACCCACTATGATATAACCAACCAAAGTTGGGTGAAAGGGACATCAGAGTTTCTGAAAAGTGGCATTTCCGTATCTTATGCTGCCACCATTTATGTTAAACGTACGGAATGTCAGTAATTGATACTGAATATGACCCCTGTATCACAGCCCAAGATTAATATAGACCCCCAGATTATAACATCTCATAAACAAATACAGACCCCAGACCTGACCCCCAAAATAAATATATGAAACATACTATAGACCAAGCGCTACAAACAGGTTTATAGAAGGGCATATGCCAGTCTTTCTTTCTTTCTTTCTTTCTTTCTTTCTTTCTTTCTTTCTTTCTTTCTTTCTTTCTTTCTTTCTTTCTTTCTTTCTTTCTTTCTTTCTCTCTCTCTCTCTTTCTTTCTCTCTCTCTCTCTCTCTCTCTCTCTCTCTCTCTCTCTCTTTCTTTCTTTCCCTCCTCCTTTCCTTTATGACGGATTAAAAAAAAAAAAAAATTATTCATTTTTCAATTTTAGACACACGTACCCTTTATCTTTTTGTATTCAAAGTCACTGTGGGAGGGCTAAACATTTTTTTTTTTTTTTTTACATCCAGTCTTTATTTGCTTTCCTTCCTACCAGTGGCGTAACTACCACCATAGCAGCAGTAGCAGCTGCCACAGGGCCCGGGACATTAGGGGCCCGGTGACAGCTGCTACTGCTGCTATCATTATTCTTGGAGGTCTTTTCGGACCCCCGAGTATAATGATCGGGGCCCCCTGTTGGTGGAATACTTTCCACCAACAGGGGGCCCCGAAGCTGCAGCAACGGCTGAGACACAGGAGCTGCAGCTCTGGCTCCTGTCAGCGCTTCAGGACGTTCCCCCTCTCTCCCCCTCCCTTTCTCTGCTGTCCTCTGCCCACCAATGAGAGGAGGAGGCGGGGCTCCTGCCGTCCTGCACTGGAGGAAGAAAGGAAGAAGGAAAATGAAACTAAAGCTACACAGGTACGTACTGGGGTTACTTATTAATGTCAGGCATATGGGGTGATTACTTGTGTTTTAGTAACTCCATGTGCCTCATATTAATAGCAGTTAACCCCATCATCTCCCTCACATTAACCCCTGTGTGCCTCACCATAAGAGTTACTGATATGTGAGACATATGGGGGTAATAATAATGAAGATACTTTATTATTACCTCCATGTCTCTCACATACCATAGCTGTAGTACTACATATCCCAGCAGACTTATTTATACAATCCCAAGTAAATTCAGTTCTTTAAAACTTCTAAACACTCCAAAAATTCATTAAGGTAAGTAAATACTCAACATATATCAGCAGAGAAGGCGGAAGCCTTAAATTACAGAGCAGATATGCGAGTGACTTCTGATCTACTTACACAGCTATCTAACACCTTGTAGCAAACAATGACCCAGAAACACCACTTTAATTTTGTAGAACTGCAATTTATCTTTACCTGCGTGTACATGTTAGGGGCGTTCTGTGCCCCTTGTGGCAAGATAGTTCACATGTATTGCCTACCCCTATGGGGCCTAATCCCATATCAGAAGGAACATCTGAATAACTTTTTCACACAATAAATCCCGACTGTTAACATTCATGGATTTATAGTATAAACCCATAACAAATATTTATGTTACAAGTGTAAAGCCCATCTGATATAATTGATACACATACGCACCAATAAACACTGAGTACATAATACATGTACATGGTATATCAAGTACATCTCATTTACACCAGAACACACATATATGTATTCAACAATGGAAATAACTTTTATGCCTCCCTCTCATATCTACTTGTCACCACCCTCTGTGGTTATCAGCATTCAATATCTGCTTGCTGTGGAGACTGAAAATGTAACAATACAGACATGGACAAACAGAACATGTACACATAGCAGACACATGTAACATGTACATATAACTGACACACATATATGGGCCCATTCACTTTTCTGAACCTTACATACAAACGTGCAACGTCACACTGGAGCTCCAGACAAAACAAAACAAATGTCAATTAAATCAAAAAGAACTTGTCTGAACTAAAATAAAAATTTTCATATATTTTGTACCGTGATATCACTTATCGTCTCGGGACGGCTTATTCCTACAAATAGGCACAGAGTTAGTTATAATTCCCGCACAGCTAAATATTGAGGAGAAAACAAACCAAAACATGTAAATAGTTGCCTTCATCTTCTTACCAATTTGCATATTACTAAAAAATAAACATAATAATGTTGATCTCATATTTATGCCATTTATCCAATTTTAAAAACATTACCATGAGAGGAGCATTCTCAAAATGGGAAACCTTTCCTGAATAAAAGGACACTATAGACATTCTAGAAATAACTTAATGTCCACCCCCAAGCCTATATACACACATATGTGTATACACATACCTACACTTAACCTGCAGTATCCTCACCACAAAACATATCATGTTTCCACTTTCCACTAACCAACAAACTAACAACACAATGCTAAGTGCCAAGCACATTAACCCTTTAGCTGGACTGTCAATGGATGCTCACTATACATTTCCTTACACTCAAAGCCTTTGTCCTTCGCTTAGGACACCAGCAATCTCTAGCCAAGTGTCCCTGGTTTCCACAATTAAAACACTTCCTGGTTACCCTCTATCCCTGTATCTGTCCTGCCTATTCTCCATTGGTAACTCTTTTTTTTTTTTTTTTTTTTTTTCTTGAGCGGCATCTTCTTCTCTCTCTCCCATTCCTATTAGTTCATATGGGGGTATACCCTACCTCAGAGGGTCCCTCCCCCATAATAGCTGATGGCCAGTCAGCCGTGAGCATCCCACTCCTCTAGGGCAATTAAGACAATAGAGGGTCACTTTTGACTCACCTAGTGGGACCTCCCAAACAGTCACTCTGTTTTCATTGAACTAATCTCTAATGTGCATGTTCTGGCGTAGTGCTCAGGGCAAAACCCTCATTTGGTTTCCACAGACTCCACTTTGTCTGTGTCCCTCTATCGAACACCCCTGAATCATTGCATGTACTTACTCAGATTCTACTCAGTCCTTAGTGTCCAAAACAAGGACTTTTCAATCACTCAGTACTTCCACTCTCGCAACTCTAGGGATTAAGGATGAAGAATAACTCTCTCTTCTGCACCGCTTTTTACACTCTATAACAGATGTAACAACCAAATGACAGCATGGACAGTAGACAAAGAATGAGGTATAACATTTCCCACCCCACTACAGACAACATACTATTCAGGTTCTTGCACACTATATAATATGGCATCGATTGTTATAACATATGCAGCACTAATCCTCACTCACCGACACACAGGATCCGGGACACGTAGGAACTCAGATTAGTTATTTGGCAAGAAAAGGACTTACCGTTACAGCGCCGTTTTATTCATCTGAGGTCCTCCGGGCCCGTCTCCAAATCGGTTGGTGAGTGGATCAGTACACTATCGGCTGCACATTAAACGATTATCGATGCCCCACGTTGGGCGCCAGGTTCTGTTAGGGACATTAAGGGGTCCCCATGATAGAGTATGTTGCTGAGTTCCAAATTAAATATCAGGCCTGAAGTAATTACGCCCATTATCAGGTCTGGAGAAGCCACACACACACACAACTGATGGTGTATCAAGTGAGTTCTAATTTAATGGTGCACAAAGGTGGTTTAAATACAATACAGACAAGAGCAGGTTGGACTATTCTAACATAGTTGGCATAAAATAATTGGTTATAAGATAAACCTGGCGCATGACTATTGGCTGAGGCCTTATGTATTTTGCATATCATTACAGCTTAATGGACTTTGTACTTTGTCCTTAAACAAAGAAAGCTTCAAAAACACTTATGTGTGAACTAGCAGCTCACACTATGTCTATATGCATATATCATGTAAACAGAGATAAGATGTCATGTTGGTGCTAAATGAGTCTCAGTGACCTCCATATACCATGAAGATAAGATATACAAATAGCCAGCTGCGACTTACTTACACAGTTTATGTGTGAAAGGTTACAAGATGACTGACAAAATACAAAGATGGAGGATTTGACTCTAACATGTTCAATCATCCTCTCCTTTGCCTTCTAAGCCAAGCCCCGATTTTCTATCCTCCCTACCTACCTCTGCCCCTTTTCTACCCTCCTCCATTTTTCCTTTCTTCCTTCCCTCCTACTCTCCTCCTTCCTTCCTCCTCCTTCCTTCCCTCCTCCTTTCCTCCTTCCTTCCTCCTCCTTCCTTCCGCCTCCATTTTTCCTTTCTTCCTTCCCTCCTCCTTTCCTCCTTTCTTCCTTCTCCTTCCTTCCGCCTCCATTTTTCCTTTCTTCCTTCCCTCCTCCTTTCCTCTTTCCTTCCTCCTCCTTCCTTCCCTCCTCCTCTCCTCCTTCCTTCCTCCTCCTTCCCTCCTCCTCTCCTCCTTCCTTCCTCCTCCTTCCTTCCCTCCTCCTCTCCTCCTTCCTTCCTCCTCCTTCCCTCCTCCTCTCCTCCTTCCTTCCTCCTCCTTCCTTCCCTCCTCCTCTCCTCTCCTCCTTCCTTCCTCCTCCTTCCTTCCCTCCTCCTCTCCTCCTTCCTTCCTCCTCCTTCATTCCCTCCTCCTCTCCTCCTTCCTTCCTCCTCCTTCCATCCCTCCTCCTTTCCTCCTTCCTTCCTTCCTCCTCCTTCCTTCCCTCCTCCTCTCCTCCTTCCTTCCCTCTTCCTCTCCTCCTTCCTTCCCTCTTCCTCTCCTCCTTCCTTCCTCCTCCTTCCTTCCCTCCTCCTCTCCTCCTTCCTTCCCTCTTCCTCTCCTCCTTCCTTCCCTCTTCCTCTCCTCCTTCCTTCCTCCTCCTTCCTTCCCTCCTCCTCTCCTCCTTCCTTCCCTCTTCCTCTCCTCCTTCCTTCCCTCTTCCTCTCCTCCTTCCTTCCTCCTCCTTCCTTCCCTCCTCCTCTCCTCCTTCCTCCTCCTTCCATATCTCCTCCTTTCCTCCTTCCTTCCTCCTCCTTCCTTCCTCCTCCTTCCTTCCCTCCTCCTTTCCTCTTTCCTTCCTCCTCCTTCCTTCCCTCCTCCTTTCCTCTTTCCTTCCTCCTCCTCCCTTCCCTCCTTGCTGACAAAATTTAATTTTTTTTAAATAATGTCCTTGTCCATGCCGAGTCTTTAGGTACAATGGCCCCTTTATCCTCTTGTATCCGTACAGTTACAGTCACTGTGTGAGGGCTGAGTATTTTCTTCTTCTAACTCAAGCCCCTGTTTGCTTTCCTAAGAAATGTTTAACCGTGCCGGCCTAATTTTTAGTAGCTGCAGGATCCAAGTCTTGTTAAATTGCAGAATACAGGCTCCGCTCATGTGTCGCTCTCTCGCTTGCCAAGTGGGACCTCGGTCCAGAGTCACGGTAGAGTTAAATTAAAGACAAAACAAACAGAAAAAGTTAAGCGGTTTGGTGTAACATCAGGGTTTATTTTTGTGGTTTAACATCGGCCAAGAGAAAATAAAGCTCGAAACTAGCCGAGGAATAAGAAGAGTTCCTCAGTGAGGGGTGTAGCGAGTGTCGCCTACCGGTATCGCTTTCAAAAACATCAGTTTTTTTTGTTTTTTTTGAACCCGAGTTTATTTATTTTGTTTATTATGTTATTCAAAGCCGGGATGTAATGTCTCATTCCAGTTGCTATTAAAGTTGGCTTACAAATCACCGCTAATAGGGATATGACACATACAACCTCTGAGTTATACGCTCAGCAACTAAAGCTGATGTTTAGAAATCCACGTGAAACAGCAAACTGAGAGAGGAGTAAGTCATAGATCACTGGTAGGGTAGAGAGCGCTGCCGAAGGAAGACATTCATTAAAACGCCAGCCGCTCTCAAGACTTCTGAGCCTGAAAACTGACACATTAAATTAGTGAATGTTACTTGTAAAAAAAAATTCCAAAAACTTTAGCAGTATACGGTAACTATGGACCTGACCACAGCGTGACCGAAATTTATATAGGATACTGAGTGATCAAGTTGTTGGTTCTACTTATTTACTGTATGTCAACATATGAAACACGTCAAATATTAACCACACCCCATAGCTATAATCTGATCAGTACTAATGTTATAGGCAGTGTTCCCCTTAACTTTGCCAAACGGAGACTACTTACATAAAAAGTCCCAAAAGTGCCATTAAACATGGCTGCTTACTTGCAAAAACAGAGCCCCAGGCTGTGATACGAGGAATTCAACTCCATTCACTACAAGGGGAAGGAGCTGCAATACAAGTCACAAGCACAAGGACAGCGGTGGCGCTGTTTCTGGAAGGAAAACCCTTTAATAAAGCAGGGGCACCCCAATAAACAATGCCAGTCTAGGAGAGACGAAATTACAATTGCTAGGGTGACCCCAGAAGGTTTCTCACTTCATTATGAGAATGGGATGCCCCATGAACAGTCCTGGTCCTATAAATTGTGTCCCTGGTAAGTGCTGCACTAGGCGGAGAGTGTACCATGACCAGTGTCCTACACAAGGAGCCCCCCATGTAGCGCCTTTCATTAAACTAAAATTCATCAATGACTGGAAACCACTCTCAGCCCTATTCACATTTGTATGGAGGTCACTGTGTTCCAACATGAAAGGCATACAGGTTCATAGTTACATAGTTACATAGTAGATGAGGTTGGATAAAGACATCAGTCCATCAAGTCCAACCTATAACCCAACAATCCCCTACAGTGTTGATCCAGGGGAATGCAAAAAAAACCATGAGGCTCCATTTCAGGGGAAAAATTCCGTCCCGACTCCAATCTGGCAGTCAGTATAAAACCCCGGATCAACGTGTCCTTAAAATCTAGTGTCCAGGGGTCAATGTTGATCATGGAGGTCCCAGGGGTGAATACCCCATGATCAGAAGTACACAGGAACGGCAGCACTCTAGAAAGTCCTGTGACTCCTTTGTGCTCCTGCTCCAGGAGGTTCAAGGATTATACCAACTGAAAAAATTTTTGGGACTCATAATGGCAACCATGTTGATTGTCGCTCAGCTGTTACTAAAAGAGGACTTGTCACCAAATCTGAAAAGCCCAGTGACCTCCACATCATCCGATTCCGAAAATATATAAGCCCTGTTAGTGTTTAGATTAGGGTCTGCTAGTCAAGTGGGCGGTAACATTCTTACTTTTCTGTGCACTGTATGCCATGCATTATCACCACCCATTTGTCTAATAGATCCTAATTGGCAGTAACACTAACAGGGCTTATATCTGTGGAATAGCTGAACAGATTTGGATAAACAGAACACCAATATGTTCAGGAAGACGGCGCCGATCAGAGGATGGATGTCCGCTTTAAACAGATACCAGATGGGGGCCATATTTACCGTTGTTTTTATTTTATTTTAGGAAGATTTTTTTTTAAATCCAGATTGACAGCTTTTAAATTTAGAACTAAAAATTTCCCCCAATATTGAGCAGAATTTTCAGTCCCCTCCATGCAGGTTGCGAAGGGTTAAACCTTGGCAGAATATCATTACATTAGTAATTATCATCCTCTTCTTATTACTATCATGTTTTTATAATATCTTAGTTATACTTTGAACGTCCTCCCCCGAGCAGGTTGTAGGCCCTGCAGACTCGCTGTAAGTGCTTTTAATATATCCTGCAATAAAACCATGTATATCTTTAAGGCACTTCAATTAGATAATGTATTTTCCCTCATTGAATTACACATGAAAGACACATCAGTCATTTTATAATTGAAAAAAAAAAAGAAGACAAAAGATTTCGCCATCCCCGTGAAATTACCATACCTTCATACACACATGTCGTGATTGTGCTATGCATGGCTTCCCAGAGCTTTAGATAGGAATTAAAGGGGTTGTACAAGAATAAAAGAACATGAGTGCTGTCTTCGGCGTCACCTCTGATAGCGCGGCTCAATTCAAGTCTGTTGGGTAATAGGGTTGAGTGATCGGCATTGGAAAAGATCGGATCCCGATCGGCGATCGAGCAAATTTCACGATCGGAAATCGGATTTTAAAATCGATCCTGAAATCTCTAGTTGGTAAGTATGGTACAGTCTATGCCTCTCATTGAAATCTATGGGACAGCGCTGCAATGCCTACATTCGCCATTATGGTTTGCAATGCAGCTGTCCCCGGACCTTGCAGATCTTATATTGATGGCCAATCCTAAGGACAGGCCATCGATGTTAGAAACTGGATCACCCCTTTAAGTTCGGCGTCATCATAGTGTGATATTCCCTTTTGCTGCACCCATTACAAGGCTAAATACGTTAAAAGCAATATAATATCAAATATATTTTAGTACTAAATGATACCAAGTATTGTTTTCAGTGTCTGTTGGTAGCAGAGGAGGTAAGAAGTCCTCACGACCTGTTGGGAAAGGTGAATCTTGAGTAATCTATCTGTAGGTGTTATCTGTCATTGTAATCTTGCCTGTGATGATAATGAGATGCCTGTTGAGAAGTGATCTCCACAGACCAGGAAGTGGCAGAATATTGTTTAGTCTCTGATCATAGCAGAGAAGGTACAAAATTGTCAGGACCTATTGTGAATGGTGAATCTTGAGTAATCTATCTGTAGGTGTTATCTGGCATTGTAATCCTGCCTGTGGTGATAATGAGATGCCTGTTAAGAAGTGATCTCTACAGACCAGGAAGTGGCAGAATATTGTTTAGTCTCTGAGCATAGTAGAGAAGGTACAAAGTCGCCAGCACCTATTGTGAATGGCGAATCTTGAGTAATCTATCTGTAGGTGTATCTGTCATTGTAAACCTACTTGCAATGATAACGAGATGCGTGTTGAGAAGTGATCTCTACAGAACAGGAAGTGGCAGAATATTGTTTAGTCTCTGATCGTAGCAGAGGAAGTAAGAAATCCTCAGGACCTATTGGGAAAGGTGAATCTTGAGTAATCTATCTGTAGGTGTTATCTCTCATTGTAATCCTGCCTGTGATGATAATGAGATACCGGGTGAGAAGTGATCTCTAAAGACCAGGAAGTGGCAGAATATTGTTTAGTCTCTGATCATAGCAGAGAAGGTACAAAGTCGTCAGGACCTATTGTGAATGGTGAATCTTGAGTAATCTATAGGTGTTATCTCTCATTGTAATCCTGCCTGTGATGATAATGAGATGCCTGTTGAGAAGTGATTTCTACAGAACAGGAAGTGTCAGACTGTTGTGAAGCTCAGTAGTCAGGATCAAAGTTATAGTTTATTTAATTATAGATAGTGACTAAGAAGAATGCAAATACAAAAAAAAATTTGATTTTTGTAATTTTTTTAGAACCGTTTTCCTCTCAGTTGAGACGATCTGATCATCAGCGATCATCATAACGGATTGTGAGATTTTTCCTCTACATTTATATTAAATATGTATGGCCTCTGTTCAGTTGATATTTTCATCTACAATTTCTCCGATAACCTTTACATTAGTGCTTTACCCACAGGACAATTACAGCATGACAAGAACATATGCTACAATGGACTATGACTTATAGACAGAACGTATCTCTGAGCTTGGGGCTCATCACTGGAGGCTGGATTTTTTTTTTTCTTCCTGAACATGTAATCCACTATTGAGGTGACTATAATAAAAAATGCAACCAGGTTACAAAATAACATCTGGTTCCACAACCTTAGAGCAGATGTTCCTTCTGATTGAAATCTATGGGAAGTCTGGTGGCCCAGTGGTTAGTACTACTGCCTTGCAGCACTGGGTACCATGTGTTAGAATTCAACCATGGCAAATTTGACAGCCGTTCCCAAGAATTTATATATCTTCTTTATGTGTAGGTTTCCTCCAGGGTCACACTGGCGTACCAGAGTAACAGAATTTCTGATGGGTCTAGGCTGTGACACAATTGTTGACCTCTATATACATGTGTTCACCTTTACCGCAGCCTGAATTCTGTTAAGGATCTCCATTCCTGTTCTGTTTCTTCCCACTTGCCAGTATTTCCTCTACTCTCTACTGAGACAGTATCTCTAACACTGTGCTACTCTGAGAGGAGGAGGAATGAAAAAACAGAATCTCTAAGAACACATTAGCTGGGAGTTGTTAGATCTATGGCAACAGCAACACAACCAGCTATGTAGAGGAGATGCACAGACTCTACAACATCACATTTAGAGAAAGTGTCAGTATCAGTCTCCTTCTCTCTAGCACCTGACACTATAGTCCTTCTAAACTATACTATAGCTTCTGCTCCTTCCCTGACAAGCAGGACAGAAATTTATTCCTATTGGCTGCACTGCATTGAACACAGGATCCCTGAGCAGAGATCAGGCTATGGAGAGTGACTGAGCATGTGTGTCCATCAGAACGTAGTATATTAGGTGGACATGCACATTTTACACACTTTGAACTCTAGGTGGCGCCATACTATATAAGTAAATTTCATAATATTGTCATGAAAATACAAATATTGCTAATTTCTATTATCTTTATAATCAATGTAATTGAATATAGTATAAATCCCTTTAAGGAATAATTTTTTATTACTTTAGTTAAGTGGCAATATCCCTTTAACATAGATGGCATTTTAACACTTACTATTATTTATCCCCAATTCATAATTAATCGTGTCATTAGAAGAAGTGAATTAATACTGTTCATGTCGGTGGTAAATCACAGGTATGAGATGACTTCAGATCAATCAGTCCTGGGGAATCCGCCTGGGACACGAGTAATGGGAATGTTGGACTGAGGACCAGGACTGGCTCAGATCTTGCGCTCATCTGGGGCCGTTCTCTTGCCTTGAAATATTAAACTGCTCTGTGAATTGAGCTGCAAAAGTAAAATGCAACGGGGCCGAGGAGATCAATATCCATTCCAAATAGTAATCAATAATCAGGATTGTAGATTGGTTTGTCTTACAGACAGACTCAGTAATATGACAGAGGGAAATAAAGGAGGATATTTAATATATTACAGGGTCGTAGAAGTCCAGGGCAACTTCATACTACAGCGAATTGTAGATTATTTCAGAAACTATACCCTTATGTCTGTGCCAGGTATTAATGTAAGTATCATAAATATATGTTAGGTGGCGCTATTCTATCCATATTACCAATAAATTCCATGTTATATCTGTTGCTGAGAAAGCTGAGTGATAATATCAGCTCTATAAGTGGCAGCACACAGTTGCCCAGACATCCTAAACCTATCTATCTGCAGGACTGGGGTGATATGCTGGTTCTGGTGATACTAACCTATCTATCTGCAGGGCTGGGGTGATATGCTGGTTCTGGTGACACTAACCTATCTATCTGCAGGGCTGGGTGATATGCTGGTCCTGGTGACACTAACCTATCTATCTGCAGGGCTGGGGTGATATGCTGGTTCTGGTGATACTAACCTATCTATCTGCAGGGCTGGAGTGATATGCTGGTTCTGGTGACAGTAACCTATCTATCTGCAGGGCTGGGGTGATATGCTGGTTCTGGTGACACTAACCTATCTATCTGCAGGACTGGGGTGATATGCTGGTTCTGGTGACACTAACCTATCTCTCTGCTGACTGGGGTGATATGCTAGTTCTGGGGACACTAACCTATCTATCTGCAGGGCTGGGGTGATATGCTGGTTCTGGTGACACTAACCTATCTATCTGCAGGGCTGGGGTGATATGCTGGTTCTGGTGACAGTAACCTATCTATCTGCAGTACTGGGGTGATATGCTGGTTCTGGTGACACTAACCTATCTATCTACAGAGCTGGGGTGATATGCTGGTTCTGGTGACACTAACCTATCTATCTGCAGGGCTGGGTGATATGCTGGTCCTGGTGACACTAACCTATCTATCTGCAGGGCTGGGGTGATATGCTGGTTCTGGGGACACTAACCTATCTATCTGCAGGGCTGGGGTGATATGCTGGTCCTGGTGACAGTAACCTATCTATCTGCAGGGCTGGGGTGATATGCTGGTTCTGGTGACAGTAACCTATCTATCTGCAGGGCTGGGGTGATATGCTGGTTCTGGTGACACTAACCTATCTATCTGCAGGGCTGGGGTGATATGCTGGTTCTGGTGATACTAACCTATCTATCTGCAGGGCTGGGGTGATATGCTGGTTCTGGTGACAGTAACCTATCTATCTGCAGGGCTGGGGTGATATGCTGGTTCTGGTGACAGTAACCTATCTATCTGCAGGGCTGGGGTGATATGCTGGTTCTGGTGACACTAACCTATCTATCTGCAGGGCTGGGGTGATATGCTGGTTCTGGTGACAGTAACCTATCTATCTGCAGGGCTGGGGTGATATGTTGGGTTCTAGTGAATCTAGTCCTTATTTCCTTTGGCCAGGGTTCTATGTCAGGGGTTCTTGAACTCTATTGTACTATTCAATTCAAAGTGTATGGGCCTGGTAGAGATGGCTGAGTACACTCTAGTATTTCTGACAGCAGTGGTCAGACCCCCAGCAATTGTACATTTATCACCTATTTTGTGGATAGACCACTGTTTCAAGGGTTAACCCTTTTTTGGAAACTGAGGATGTAACCTTCAGTCAATGCAGAAAAATTGTACAGAACTAAATGAAGTGACACCTGCCGTAAATCCTGAGACTTTAATCATACATGTCACTGGGGTCCGCCTCGGTTTCCTCCTCACTCCCTTTCAATTATTGAAGCTGTTTGTGTAAAGCAGACACAGTGTGCAGGAGCAAAGTCACCCCTAGCCTGCATGGGGCGTACAGTCCTCAGTGGTGGAAGAACTACAAGTCCCAGAATACATTATATGTAGTAGTTATAGAACATCTAATACGCAGATACATTGCAGAATATATTATAGAGGTTGTGCCTTTTTGGGCAAACTATTGCTATATACCATAAAGGTATGGTTCATCTCAATACGGGAATGGACACCATGTAATGCTACACTCTACTGGTCCAAAAAAATCAGGAATTTCACTTACAATACTTGCATTGATACTAGAGGGGCATTATACTGTATGGGGGCCCCCGAAGGGCATTATACAGGAATAAGTATACTGTTTGGAAACATTAAGAGGACATTATATTGTATGGGAGCCATTGAGGGACATTATAGTATGGGGGGAGGGGGGGCACTGAGGGACATTATAGTATGAGGGGTCAATGAAGGGCATTATAGTATGTGGAGGCCAATGAGGGACATTATAGTATGGGGGGCCAATGAAGAGCATTATAGTATGTGGGGGCCAATGAGGGGCATTATAGTATGGGGAGGGGGGCACTGAGGGACATTATAGTATGTGGGGGCCAATGAAGGGCATTATAGTATGGGGAGGGGGGCACTGAGGGACATTATAGTATGTGGGGGCCAATGAAGGGCATTATAGTATGGGGAGGGGACCAATGAGGGGCATTATAGTATATGGGGACCAATGAGAGACATTATAGTATGTGAGGACCATTGAGAAACATTATAGTATGTGGGGACAATGAGGGGCATTATAGTATGTGGGGACCAATAAGAGACCACATAGAATGTGGGGGCCAATGAGAGACATCATAGAATGTGGGGGCCATTGAGAAACATTATAGTATGTGATGGCCAATAAGGGGCATTATAGTATATGGGGACCAATGAGAGACATTATAGTATGTGGGGGCCAATGAAGGGCATTATAGTATGGGGAGGGGGGCACTGAGGGACATTATAGTATGTGGGGGCCAATGAAGGGCATTATAGTATGGGGAGGGGACCAATGAGGGGCATTATAGTATATGGGGACCAATGAGAGACATTATAGTATGTGAGGACCATTGAGAAACATTATAGTATGTGGGGACAATGAGGGGCATTATAGTATGTGGGAACCAATAAGAGACCACATAGAATGTGGGGGCCAATGAGAGACATCATAGAATGTGGGGGCCATTGAGAAACATTATAGTATGTGATGGCCAATAAGGGGCATTATAGTATATGGGGACCAATGAGAGACATTATAGTATGTGGGGGCCAATTAGAGACATCATAGAATGTGGGGGCCATTGAGAAACATTATAGTATGGGATGGCCAATAAGGGGCATTATAGTATATGGGGACCAATGAGAAAAATTATAGTATGCGGGGGTCAATGAGAGACATTATAGTATGTGAGGACCATCGAGAAACATTATAGTATGTGGGGCCAGTGAAGGGTATTATAGTATGTGGGGGCCAATGAGGGGTATTATAGTATGTGGGACCATTGAGAAACATTATAGTATGTGTGGGCCAATGAGGGACATTATAGTATGTGGGGACTAATGAGGGTCATTATAGTGTGTTGAGGACTAGAAAAGAGGCATTAAGGGGGCATTATACTGTGAGGGTATAAATGGATTTGATGGAGTCAAAGGGGACATAGGCAAGTCTAGAGCCTTAGCTTGAGACAAAAGTTCAGCAGTTCTGTGTCAAGCCACATCCCCCAAACACTTTTTTTATAACCCTGATTAACATTTTTGGATGAGAAAGGTAACCTTAGTCATATTTGAGGGGCATTATTACTATTGGGGTCACCATTACTAATGCACACACTGGAGGAACATTATTACTATTGGGGTCACTGTTACTAATGGGTACACAGGGCAAACATTATTGCTATGGGGTAAACTATTTGCCTCATTATTTCCAAAGGCACTATGTGTGACCCTAATTACTATAGGGGGCACTATATGTATGGTATTAATATATTAGGGGGCTATCTGTATAATAGACACGTATACTATAGTTGGGGGAACATCATTAGGGATAGTAGCTGGATGATACTGTTAGGGCGCCAGGATAGAGGGGATGATGGAAATGTAAGGAACCTAAGAGATTTGTGGGTCAATCTCTGCAGAGATGACTTGTGGCTGGAGGAAGAGTTCATGGTGGTCTACAGAGTGGAGAAGATAAGGAAAACGAAAATCTACAGTCCAAAAAAATTGCACCTTTGGGTTATTGGATGTAATAGGGATTTTTTTCTACATTGTCTGTGACTACATCTTAGGGTGAATGGTCCTACTCAGGAGAGAGTCTCGAGCCATGAATAAGCCATGGGATCTACAGCAAGATCAAGCAGGAAGCTTCTTCTTCTTGAAAGCAATGGGAGGCGGATTCCGGGAGGAATCTGCTCTGGATTTGGGGACAAAATCTGCCCCCAAATCCATGGCAAATTCCTCCATGTGGTATTATAAAGTAAATTTGCTACCAAACACTTGGTAAATATGCAATAGAGCTCTGGTCCAGGGTCTTTTATCCTAGCAATGCCCCTGCCAGTAGCATGCATAGAAAAGGCTGATCAATATGGTGCCATGTTTTGCCTTGCAAGATGTCCGTTTCCCCATCCTTGACCTTTTGGCCAATTTCCCACCAATTTGTTGGCTAGCCATACAATCTTCTGCAGAAGGGTTCCCTGCCCTGGTCGTTCTTATAGCACACGGGACTGACCAGATTTTGTCCTCTCTCTCGAAGGGTCGTAATATCGGTAAATTGTACTGCCGCTCCAGACGCCATTTCTAATTCCAAGTCACCAAACATAAGCCGCTGTGTCTTCTGTGTGTATTTCCCTCTCACTAATGTCAAATAAACAGCCTTGTACGGAGCGGAGTCATAACATCGGCTAATCCGCTTGCTGTGGTAACCATCTAAAACTTTAATTCTTTCGCTGCAACTTTTACAATGTATCCTGTAAGGCAGCTGGAATATTTTTACCAACACCCTGAGATTGTTTACTGTTATAACGTCACTTTGTATCAGTAAGCTGCAACAGTTGCTAAGGGGACCAGGAGTTACTTCTTTCTGTTCGGAGGTTGGCCGGGGCTCCTTGTTCGAGCGATAGAGCACGCGGACGTTGGCTGAGGATCTTCCGTCCTGCTCCAAGCCCAGGTGCGGCATTTTTTCAGCTCCCTCGGTGACTAGTAAGTATCCACTTTAAGTATAATCATCTAAAAACAATGTGCGGCCATCATCCAGAGCAGGGACGACGAGGGTCCGGACGGCAAATAGGTTTTGCGCAACAGCACATTAAAATAAACATTGTTTTGTCCACAAACACATCCCTGCTCTATACACATAACATCTGGAGGAGGTTTGCTATGTATCCTCTACCATAAAAACCCTGGAGAGAAAACAGCAAAGCAAGGAGAGAGCGAGAGACAAAGGAGTATTAAACATTTTATGATGCCGTGGGTGTGGTGCTGCCATTATTGGAGAGGAATTTACTAAACAATTGCCAGCCATGAATTTAAACAGCATGTTTGTTGAGAGAGGGAATTTTTTTTTATATATATTTTTTTTATTTTTATGATATTGGGGATGTACGACTTCAGGCTTAATAATTTTATTGTGATGAATATACATTTATGGGACTGGACATCTACCAACGATTTATTAAAGGGGCATTTCCATGACAAGGAGAGGTGGCATGTGGATAGGATATGACATCACTTGGTTGGTTGGGGTCATTGGGAGTCCAAAGAAAGAAGGAGGCGCCAATGTTATTTAAAGAGGCTAGGGCAGGAGTAGATAACCTTGGCTCTCCAGCTGTTGCAAAACTACAACTCCCAGCAAGCATACTTGCTCTACTGTTCTTGGAACTCCCATGGAATTGATCGGAGAATGTTGGAAGTTGTAGTTTCACAGCAGCTGGAGTGCCAAGGTTCCCTATCCCTGAGCTAGGGGAAAAGTGTAAGATTTCTGGAGGTACAATCCCCGGGACCAGTGGCGTAGCTAGCAAAGACTGGGTCCACAAGCTAACCTTTGACTTGCCCTCCCCCACGGCATAGTGCACCCTTTTTTTGCACCCAAAGACTATAATGCTCCATTTACACACACTATAATGTCCCAAAGTGGCCTCCAGACAATATAATGTCCCATAGTGGCCCCTCCACATGGTTTAATGTCCCATAGTGGCCCCTAAACATGGTGTAATGTCGGAAAAGACCTCGGAGTATAATGATAGCAGTGTTTGGTGGGGTTCGTGGACCCGCAGTCTCACTTACCGATCCTCGCTCCTGCTCACAGCCGCCTTTGCTTCCCATGAATGGTATGATCGGTAAGAAAATAGGGCCCGTTACCCGCTGGGGTTACTTCAGCAAGTAATGGCCTATTTTTAAAAAAGCCCCCTAAGGCCACTGCCCACAATGATCAGAACAAAAGGGGCCAAAAGTCCCCCATACCGCCTCCATGTGAATATGACGACAATGTGCTTGCCCAGTGGGTGCTCCATTCATTTCTATGGGGTTTCTGGAGGCTGTGGTCCCAAAAGCCCCATAGAAATGAAAGAAGCACAGATCATGGAATGCACTTTTATTCACATAAAGGACCATGGGAAACTTTTGGACCCTCTTGATTTCTGGGTGTCTCAGTGATCTGATGTTTATTCCCTATATGACTTTTTTGAGGTCTGACACTCACAAACCATTATTATACTGGGGTCTAAGCGCCATGATGTCATCTTGCCCCATGTGATTGAGCCTCAGCTGTCCCCAGGAGGCCTGAAGAGTTTGGGGACCCTCATGGGAGCCCAGGATAGGTAAGGCAGTGGGGTATGTTTCTGCACCTCCCTGGGGCCTGCCTTTATTATACCCTGGGGTCTAAAGAGACTATAAGAATAGCACTTCTGGTTCAGACTTCAGACCGGAACGGCAATCCCCTCGAATATTTGCAAGACCAATCTTAGAAGGTTCACCCAATGCTAGTTGTAATTTATTCTGCAAAAAAGTGAACTTGTAGGCTTTATGCAATATTATTATATTATTATTATTATTACAGTTTATGATATTATTGTATATGGAATTTGATACGACATAAGAATAAGATACATGTGTTACGAGATTACCATTAATGTAAACTAGCGCATAGCTTCCCCCCTAGAAGTGTCCGTAGTAAGCAGTGCGGG
The DNA here is from genome assembly GCF_031893055.1 of Leptodactylus fuscus. NCBI lineage: Eukaryota > Metazoa > Chordata > Amphibia > Anura > Leptodactylidae > Leptodactylus > Leptodactylus fuscus. The sequence continues at coordinate 82,572,430 of NC_134272.1, forward strand.
TGTACATTGTAGCATGGGTTAATGAGAGGAACACAGGAATTAGCATGGCAAGCATGTGCTTTATCTGATGCCCTTTGAAGTTATGGAAGAATAGCTATACCTTTAATTATGCTAAGCCCTATCTTCTTCCTAAGCCAAGGGGTCCTCTTACAAAATAACAAGACATACTTGAGTGAGACGAGCGCAGGAGCTGCTGGGGTGTAGGAAAACGGAGGATTGGAAATACTAATGAAACGCAAAGCAATGGAGGCTTCTCCTTCACCGTCTGAAATAATTACTCTGAAAACAAATTTATTGATGAGCTCAAAACATCAGTAAGTCGTGTGCCCCGTCTTGTAGGTGCCAGGGTCCCCTGGGGCGCACATCAAGACGGTAAATCATCAACAGATTTCTAGCACTGGATGCAAGATTAGCAAATCACTGTCAGAGTCCCAGCAACTGCAGGTAGAAGAAGCCTATTACTTAAAGGGAACATGCGGTCGTATCGCCCTGGCGGTCACATGGGGCATTCTGCCATAAGGAAGTTTGCATTAATGTAATATGATGTTGGCGCACCCATGTCTCTGGGGTCCATGATGTCATCCAGGAGGCTGGAAGAAGATGGAAGAGGACACCTAGGGAGTGACAGACGCCAGGGAGGAGAGGGAAGTTGACTATCAGTATTATGTTTCTGCACATCCCCTGGGACTTCACTTATAAAATTATGTAATGATAACACTTCCACTCCGCGAATGTTCACAAAACCAATCTTGTGAGGTTCACCCATCTCTACTCAGAACAAGTCATACTGGTCATAGTCGATGGCTCCCGTGCCTCTCTGATGATTCTTGCTCACGTGGTGTCTCCTCAACCTTGGACCTCTTTTCTGCTCAGGCTCTTAAAGTGCCAGTGAGATTATCCTCCCTCATCATTTCCTGGCTCTATCTGAATCCTCTCCTCCATGCATATTGTGCCTTAGCATTATAGGTTCCTAGCTAGTTAGGCCTCCCAAGGATTTATTCCTACTGCATTCTGTTTTCCTTTCCATATTTTGACCTTGGTTTGTGTCTGACTATATCTTTGATCTTGAGTTCCTGATCTAGTTCTGCTCAAAGCTCATGTCTGGAAGTGGCTTGTCTATGATCTACCGTATGAACCCGTGCTGCCCATCCAAACTTTCTACCTGTCTATAACAATAAATGAATTCCATACACCACGATCTAGGCTCATGCCCCATCTTGCCAAGGCTCCACAGTGGCATCTCTCTGGACCTCAGCCAATTATATCGGGACCACTCCGTGGGGTAACAATATGGCAGTCTTCTGTTCTGTCCAGATCCCCACATGGGGGTAAGGTTTAAATACCTGAGAGGCTACCTAGACAACGCCCTTGGAAGTGTCCCAAAGTTACTAGTTACACATACTCATCTATCCATTCGTCCTCTGCTTCTTTTCCTGGATTCTCCACTGGTCTTATCACGTCTTGCTCCTTCCTAACATGGAACTGTGATGGCTCAGTAATCTCCTACTGCATTTTGTCATCGTTGGACCCATGTTTGACTGAGTGGTCAAACTTCCATGACTTCCTTTAAAGAATCTACTGCCTGGACAACTCCATTAATCCATTGTACTTTACACCCTAAAGTCTTTTCTTGATACTTTCATAGACTTTTACATGCAGTAGCGGTGACTTGGTGGTTACCATTGCAGTCTTGCATTACCGAAGTCTAGGGCTTTCCCACACACCAAAATTAGAGTTTCACAGGACTGCCCCATACACATGCACATTATGCCTGGTTGGGTAGTGCATGTGTATGTGGACGAAAACTACTACCAAGAGTGTCTGGCAGTGACTTATCTCCTGAAATCTCCTGAAATCCAACTGACTGATCCTTATCTGGTATTGGGGAACCCAATGGTGGACCAAAAGTGTCCAAATCACCAGACTTGGCCAACACACATTTCAGGCTATGTTCACATCTGCGTTGGACTCTCTGGTACAGATCCATCTGAAATTTCTTGACATAAAAGTTCTGCAAGCCTGGCTTAGTCGTTCGACAATTTCCATTAAAAATAACGGACCTCCTTAAAGTCTATGGGGTCCCTCGGGCTATGTTTATTTCCGTCATAGAACGAATCTTCTGACGGTCCAGAAGACCTAGCAAACGTATGAGCTGCTTAGGATAAGGAGATTATACCCATCGGGGACAAGGACTGATGTGAATGCTGACAATCTCTGTAGAGCGCTGCGGAATATGTCGGTGCTACTGTATATAAGCAATGGGAAAAAAATAAACAAGGGGACAAAGTAATAATTCTAGGATTGATGTTGTCATAAGATTTCCATTCTAGTATTCGCTAGAGATATAATCCCGCCGCTGAGTCCGTAACACTCGGAGATTTCGTCTGTATACACGTAAGTGAGATTGCTTAGAATTGGGTGTCATTACAGAACGCAGACAAGTCATTTACATCTAAATAGCAGCACTTACATGATGAAAATACAGCAAAAACAAACAGGCGCCATCACTTTACCTTAATTGTTATTTCCGTGCCGTTATTTGTGGGTTTTCTCAGAATATTCGCATACCTGACACTCCGCACAGACACATTGTATGCATGATGAATGAGGTTACTGTAATTCCTATAAAGAGACATTGCACAAGGGAAGATATTATGTCTTTACACAACACGGGTGTATATACGGCCTGCATACAGATGTAGCAGAGATGGGTTTCTTATTACATAACTCTTCTATTTGGGTATTACGGTAACTCTTGGAGTTGATATTGTGCAGTTCAGTTTCCAGTAATATGTAAGATCCAAGATAATACATTATATACAGTATTCGTATGTTCTGTACCATAGGAGTATATCAAACCAAACAATATTGTCATCGTTTCTGTAAAATATGCATAAAAGTGAGGATTCTTGTTGAATTTTTTAGTGGAGGGCTTTTTAATCCAGATAGATAGATGTTCATCATCTCATTATGGTTGTTCATGGGGTAAAATCTGCTCAAAAGCATTAAAGGGGGCATTTTTTTTATGAATGGTCAGAATGACATATAAATTCCTAAAAAGCGATAACTCATTGCTCCTTGCTGCTCCCTACTGTTCCCTACTGCTTGCTGCTGGTCTCTTCCTCTTGGTCCCTTATGACACTCAGAAAATAATTAGCCAATCATTGGCTCCGGTGGATCACTGTGGTGGTCAGTGATTGGCTGAGCATTCATTTTTTGTATATTGAGAGAGACCGGACAATGGTGACCAGCAGGGACCAAGAAAAATCACAACAGGAGCGTCAGAAGACTTAGCAAGGTTCTTTAAGCCTCTACTGACAACCTTTTTAAAAGTTTTAGGCGGTTTTAGGCGGAGTTAACTTTCTATAGGGACCCTCCCCTGTTATAGAAGCTCCTCCCCTCACACTAATAACGAGGCATTGTAGGAGTTGTAGCTACAGGTTGGACCCCACAGATCTTAGGCTGCCAAAGAATATCCTAAACGTTCCTCGAAGGTTTATGGCAGCCAAAAATTTCGGAGAATTCAATTATTTTTTTCTATTTCCAGCTAAGAAACTTTTCAACGTGAAATGTCATAATAAAGTCGACTCCCCAGATGGAAGAATCTCAAATAATCTCTTGTGTTCCAGGTTTTTGTGTCAACCGCTCACTTCCAATTTGTTAAACTGAAGGTCGAAGTAAAAACATACATCAAAGCCGAGCAGAAATCCTCTCCTAGCGTAATATTGCAGCTTGAAGTTTTCATTCCCAGTTATTTGTTTAATAGAAAAAAATTTCTGTGTCCCACCTGGTTCTGGCAGAAAGTCAAAATTTGCATTTATATGAGGTAGTTTATCAACTATAACATACAGGACTCCGCTAAGTACATACCGCGCTTTATTTGAGGGAAAACTGTTTGCGTTTCATGTACAGGTTTTTTTTTCCCCTTAAATTAGCTTTAATGAAAGTGACTGAAAATTGTTGTTCTAAGCATTTGAAATATGCAACAAGGCCGAGGGAACCATCACCAGCATGTTTTCCATTATATGTTATCAGATAGTCCAAAATAAGTACAAAGGCGAACAAGGGACTACGCTAAATTAAAAAGATAAGAGAGCAGTTAGCTCAAAAGCAAAGATCTTCAGAACCATAAAGTGAACGATGGAACCCTGTCGGAAAAATATCACTTTCGTTAGATTTTCACCTCCAATAGTTGAATATTTTTGTTTATTTGTAGAGATGAGTGAACAGTAAAATGTTCGAGGTTCGATATTCGTTTCGAGTAGCCCCTCAATATTCGACTACTCGAATCGAATATCGAACCCTATTATAGTCTATGGGGGGAAAATGCTCGTTTCAGGGGTAGGCAACGTTTGATGAAATTATACTTACCAAGTCCACGAGTGAGGGTCGGGCTGGATCCTCCGAGAAGTCTTCTCCTTGCAGCGTCCCCGCGGCGTCTTCCGGCTCTTCCGGGTCTTCATTCACTCTGCCAGGCACTACTAGTGGACATGCGCAGTCGGCTCTGCCCAGGCCCGATGCCTGGCAGAGTGAATGAAGAGCCGGAAGACGCCACGGGGAAGCTGCACGGAGAAGACTTCTAAAGGTAGGAGAAGAACCAGCATTGATTGGCCGACTGTATAGCATTCGGCCAATCAATGCTGGTTCTGCATCGAACTTTTACATTCGAACAGCGAGTGGTACTCGATCGAGTACGAGTATTTCGAATACCGTAGTATTCGATCGAATACCTACTCGATCGAGTACTACTCGCTCATCTCTATTTATTTGGTTTTACGCCTTGGGTAATATTGCCTATCTGAGGCCGTGGCTACACAACAGACCTGAAACATATACTGAAGTGGAGAGATTTGCCAAAAATAAATCTGTAGTAGGTGATAGATGACAAGAGGAAATTTTCATTGTTATGTCATCTTAGGATGAGCAAAGAAAAAAGTTCATTAGGAGTTTTTAGACTTCAGACCCCAGGGTATGATAATCGGAGGCCATAGGAGGAACAACAAAGTTGCTAATATTCTCCTTTACGGGCTGCATCATGCCATAGTCTTCATTCCGATCACAAGAATCACTAGCGATGGGCACCGCTAAAAGGATACCAGTTTCGGGAGTTCCGTATACATGTCTAACACCAGTAGCACAAGAAACAAAAACAGCAATAAGTCACTTTGATCTATTTGTTTATTGTCCTACTCGTCTTCCTTCCTGGCATCTTCTGACCTCCTGGATGACATCAGCAATCCCGGGGACCATTGCGACCTGTGATTGCACCTCAGCATATCCCTGAAGAGACTGGAAGAACCCAGAAGACCATATGCTCTTGCCGAGTCTCAAGAGGTGAAGTAAGGTGAGCATGAGCTATTTTTTTTTACTTTTCTGCACCTCTCTTTTCCGGGTCTCCAATTTTTATATTCTGGGGGCTAAAGAGAATTCAGAGTGTAATAGTAGCACTTGCAAATAGGGTTGAGCCGATCTTGGGATTTCAGGATCGTTTTTAAAGTCCGATTTCTGATCATTTTCCATACGAACCCGATCCCAATTCCGATCCCAATGCAAGTCAATGGGATTTTATTAATAATTGGAGATCAGATTTTAAAAAATGATCCTATTCACTACACAGCATGGAGTCTAAAAATTGAATGCTTTAATAGTTAGAATCCACGTTGTGTAGTTATTAAAAAAAATCCTCTGGATACTTAGCCCCCCCTGGTGTCCACTTACCTGCACAGATTGCTGGTCCGGTCTCCACTGTTCTCGGTCCTCTTCTGACCTCACTGCCCCCGCCTCCCAGGTTAGTGTTTCAGACCTTTGAAGAAGGCGGGGCTTGTGGCTTAGGAGAGTGTGGGCGGTTACAGGGTACAGGGCAGGGAGACATGACGAAAAAACCTCTGACCTCGATCCTGCCTAAAAAGATTGGAATTCTGATCATGATCATGAAATTTACTCGATCACTGATCAGAATCCGATCTTTTCCCATCCCGATCACTCAACCCTACTTGCAAACATTCATGAGACAAATATCACGTGGTTCGTCCATCATGTCATCGGATGTTACACTTTTAAAATTTTGCAAAATCAATACAATTTTTTTACATAGTGTTAAATGATTGTTTAAAATTTTGAGAGTGAAGGTTCCAAAATTTTTGAAGACAGTGGAGCAAATCATCTAATCAACTACAAGAATCCCGGTATAATTTCTGCCAAAAACCTGACGTACGTACTTTAGACCTCGTTTTCTACGTCTTTAGACACTTGTCCAATAATTGTCTAATAATTGGACAAGGTTTATCGGGAAAGCATCAGGGCTTGCCAAAAAACAGGTGGGGCTTAATAAAGTGTGCCAAAAAATGCACCAAACATGACAAATGTTTTGATGGAAATGATGCCAACTAATAAGTGGTGTAAAATTATTTTGTCAAATTTTTCAAAGTTTATTAGACACTTTCAAAAAATTTACACAGTATTGATACATTGTATAAAACTTAGACAGTATTAGTTTATCTGCCCCAGTTACTTTTTAAATGGAACCCCAATGATCAACCGATTGACATGGATTCAGCTTCTTTCATCTCCAACGATAAACTGTGATCATAGGGGCTTAACCACTTTGTGTCTATGTGTGACCACCTGGTCATCCTTTGAAGGATTTTGTTGCCATGTTGGGGTATTGTGTTGATCGGGCTTTAGTACAAACTGAGATCAGTTCAATATGGATACTTCCATCCAACTCTCCCGGTAGCTCCAGAAAGCTCCTGAAAAAGGGAGTGATTGTCACCTCCTGGACTCCCCAATGTACAGGCAAATCTCCCAGGCCACCGGTATAGAGTCACTTTACATGTGACCTGAGCGTTTTATGGGTCAGCTACGTCCACTACGGGGGATCGTCCAGCACAACTAATGTCCCAAAGATCTACAGTGTAGACTATGACTGAGATACAAACTCTGGTCCCGGGAGATTTATAGAAAGTTTTTGGAAAAAAGAAACAAAATACTGTAAACAGTTCGCTGTAAGATAACACCAAATGCTAAACTTTCCATATACAATATCATTCTGCAAAATATTTTGTTTAATTTAGTTTAGCTTATGCTGTTAACCGCAAGGTTAACGGAAAGGTGAACGTGGGGCCATGTCCTTCTTGTCACACCCTGGGGCTTGCAAAACATAACACATTAACTAAAATGTAAACTTGGCATTCGGCACCCGCAGTATAAGAATGCTGCTCATATTTGTATCACTGGTGTTTACACTACCAAAATGACACATGGTTTATGTGACCCACTCATGGACTCCCCATGATTCTTGCTTATATCCATGTAATATTTTAGCATCCAGCACATTCCTACATTGTGATCTACATGTGAATCCTCGTAAGTGCTCACGACTCAGTTATTCCGTCCTCACCCCTGGGAGGGCAGTGGTGTTTGACAGCCCCGTTTCCTAAAGCAATACAATTGTAACAGATTGGGGGTATCATTGTGTCCATCTTATTATACAACCAGACTGTATCCTGCTTTATTTTAGGAACATTATATAATGTATAGGCTTAAAGGGGGTTTGGGGACATTTAAATTCACAACTTACATTAGCCTTAGGGTCAGGAATCTAAATATCTCCACTTCTCCACCTGGCAGACCCGGTACTTATTTTTTTCAGTGTCCTGCTCCGATTTCTGCCATGGGAGGCAGAATTAGAGAGGAATCAACCATGTGAACCAATCCTCTGCTCAACCAGCCAGAAGTTTGGGACACCGAAATACTCAGAATCTAATTCTGAATCCAATTCAAGGCTAAGGCGGGATATTTTAACCTGACACTTTCCTTGCTCAGGTGCCTGTGACTGCCTTGTGTATCTAACTCTGTCTTCTCTGAACTCACTTTACCCTGTTTTACTACAAATCTCCTGGTTTATTGTTATTGCTTTGCTTTATTAGTAAACTCTCTCTTGCTGATTTGTTTTTATCCGTCACCTCCCGGACTTGTCCATGGCCTTCACTTCTGCTACTTCTCTGTTTTTATTTTGGTTATTTCCATACTGTCCTAAGTTTTAACCTCGTCTATTGTATTACTCTCTCTGCTTGCCATAGGTTTTCTAGTTTGATTCATAGGCCTGCAAGTGCACCAGTTTTCTGATACGTTAGGGGAAATTCGTTATCCCATCAACTCACATTTTTGCTGTCCTAAGCCAGTCCAGGACAAGAGGTCCTGAACTGGCTTAGCATCACCATCACCAAGCGGTGGATTGGGGTGGCCCTGTGGACGCAGCGCTGCTCCAGCGGCCGCCCCTCACACTTAGCCTCCCTGCCTGCCTCTGCCTGCTCTATGCCTGCTAATGCTGCCTGCTCCGCCCCGTCCGATCCACCCCCTCCGCTTGGCTCTACCCCTCCGCTCGGCTCCACCCCCTACGCTCCGTCCACTCCTCCGGGGGAGGGGGGGGTCGGTTTTCTGATGTCCGCCTCAGGCAGCACAAAGAATAGGTTTACCCCTGGTTCCTGACCAGCATAGATTTTCATTCTGGTACATGCCTCTGCAGCCTCTTGATAACCCAGACAGGCCTTGTACTAGTTGGACCCTTTATAAGACTGGCATAAGAAATGCCAGTCTTAGTCAATCTTACCCATTGTCCCAAGTAGTCCATCCTGCCTTGCAGCAGGCTCTGGAAATCTTAGGGCAACTTTGATCAGTTAAATGTTGCACATTGCATAGGGAGTTTTCCCCTAAGAAAAGAGCCTAAAGACATTGGAAGGAAGGAAGAGAGTAACCTGACTACAGGATCAGACTACAAAAGGTTTCTTTGTAATCTGTTACCATGAGACACATAGGTCTGCCTCGAAACTGTGTACACAAAACGGAAGGATTTTTTAAATCTATCTACAAAGTTTCTTCAATTGCATTCACAACATTGCACAATTTTACAGTCTATTTTAGAAGCATTGAAGCAAGGGAAAAAAAATTGAATGTGCGCACATTTTGGAATTCCCTGCACACTGCTGTACATCTAGGAAACAAGGCTTTGGATGGAAAACCAGATGAATTTTCTCAACACCCCAAATGTCTCTTTTTCCAATAAAACTGCAGTTATTGTAAATGAATGAACCAGGCTCCAGCTCCAATAATAAAGCCAGTGATTGACCTGTCTAGGAAAACCATGAGGCTGCTGTTGTACAACGTGTGAATGTAAGGTGTACATTTCACGGGTCACAAAGAGGTGAGTCCATCAATGGGATAACATCCTGCTCTGTCAGTGTGGAAGGAAGACTGACAAGTACAACTGTGGGGTGGAAGGAACGGACAACTGCACAATGACACACACATTTATTTTACTACATTTGCAGCAGCTCGTTGTTTAATATGAATTTATTCCCCATATGAAGTCAATGATGCAAAAACAGAAGAAACCCATGAGAGGGATATCTGACATCGAACTGTAGTGAACGTCATGCTTACACCTTATTCTGAAAACTAAGGTCTGAATGGTGAAAAGATAGGGTAGCATTCAACTCAAATTTTGGATGGGGACATGTTCAAATTGGGGCTGACTATCTCCTCACTAGATGAAGTCCAATATTTCTGAATACTTGATAGCTTAGCGCCACCTGCTGTTCATAGTGTATGTGTAAGCACTAGACACGTCCATCTAATGAACTCAGTGTTGGTGGACGCACGTGCTCAGTCACTCACTTCAAGACGGTCCTACAAGCAGGACTTTTCTCTCCGCCAATCTCAGTATAAAATCAGTGGAAACCGGGTGAAAATTCAGTGGACCCCATCACAGTCTATGAGCTCTGTGGCTTTCCTTCCTTTTACCTTCCCCCATGCAAACCCGAAGGACGAAAAACAAGGGAGAGAGAGCACTCACCTCAGAAGTAAAAATAATAATAAAATAGATAGATAGATATAGATATATGTATATATTTCTTTTTTTTTTTAAATAAAAATTCACTTTATATCCTTTATTTATAATTACATGGATAGATAGAAGGACAAAGACCAACATATAAAGAAAGATATAAGATAGATAGATAGATAGATAGATAGATATGAGATAGACAGATAGATAGATAGATAGATAGATAGATAGATAGATAGATAGATAGGAGATCGATAGATAGATAGATAGATAGATAGATAGATAGATAGATAGGAGATATATATTAGTTAGATAGATAGATAGATAGATAGATAGATAGATAGATAGATATGAGATAGATAGATAGACAGCTTAGATTAGTGAAACAAGACTTTCATTATATCTGGATATTGGAGAACAGATTATAGATATAAGTATATGAAATGACTGTGCAGTTACTTTTTACATATAAAGTAATCCTATTAAATGTAGTTTCAACAAAATGAGATGAGTAAATTTACTTGTTTGATTTACAATGATGGATATAAATTGTTGCTAATTTGTATTTTCATTAAATTGAAATCTACGTGAAGGAGAGAGAAATACTCTTCAGACTTTGAGGTATTGCATCGATTTTCTATTCAGTTTAATAACAATGTATCATATACAGTATTGTTAGACATTGCTCAATAGAAACCATTTTACTAAATAATTACTGGATTAATAGTTGTAGATATTCTTATTGTTTTTTTTTTCTTTTTTTTTTTTTGTTTTTTTTTTAGAACTTCCACGAGTTTTAAGATAAGGGAACAAGCACATACAAAGCTTCGTTTCCAATTTTATAAAATGTATCCAATTTTAGAAAATATATACTATCTCCAAACAAAAAGTCAAACATTTTCCTATATATTTTTGAAAATATAAACATACATTTTTTTTTATTATTTAGGGTGAGTGCCCCTCCTATTTTTTCTTCTATTCTGCTTTTTTTTTTTTTTTTTTTTTTTATTGTGTCATTATTTGAAAAAAAACAAAAAAACAATCCTATATATATTTGGATATATAAACTTAAATTTTATTATTTATTTTTTTTTAATTGTGTTGTTATTTGAAAAAATAAATCCCTTATTTTTTAATTATCCTTGAAATTCCTATTATTTTAACATTTCCTTTTTTTTTTCCTCTAGCAAGCCTTGGCATCTTCAAGATCATGAATATTAATATCTATTTTTTAGAAATTAAAAATCCTACGAAAGGTATTTAATTTTTTTTTTTTTTTTTTTATTACAGCCGAATTTGACTGCCGGAGCCAAAAATATTCCTAAGAATATTTAAAAAAAAAAAAAAAAAAAATTAAAAAGACCATTAAAGCTTAAGCGACTCGACAGTGTGACACGTGTACGGCAGAGCTAGCGTAACATGGAATTATAATATATCTGAGGCTAACAAGTTGTTAAAATATTTGAATGTAATTATAATTTTCGACTCAATTGGTTTACGCCGCCTGTCATGTTCTAAAAAAAAATTGTTATCTACAAAAAAAAGCCCCCTTAGTGTTGAGTGCACAACAGCTGATATCAGACGATAAAATAGATTTAGCCGCCTATGTTCACAGATATTTAAGTGTTATGGCTTGAAGGTCAACTCGGCTGTCTTACTGTAAATGAAAGACTATGAAATGAAGAGCCAAATAGAAAGTTTTTGAAGATTTCTCTCTACAAATCAAAACCCGGGCCGTTTCGTACTGAGAACAAAAGGAGCATATTAAACACCAAAGTTTATCAAGACAAATTAGGTCCTAGCTTCGAATTTTCTTTAATCTTATGCATCTGAACATTTTTTCGCCTCATGCTGTTTTCCCTAGTTAAATGCTAAAATGAATTCCAGCCAATACCATTGACTTCCTCTCGAAAAAAATAAAAAAAATAAAAAAAATAAAAAAAATTATATCGAGAGACATAATAAAAAATTAATTACTTCCCCCTAATTTCCATATGATTCTTTAAAAAGATGTAAAATTCATTTAAAGTAAGTGGTGACTTTGTCTTTGAAGATCACGACAATTAACATGGATCAAAGCTTAGGTTCTGTAATGATGATAGCTCATTAGCATAATGAAATTAACTTCCAGACAAGAATCTTTAATAGGTACAACAAAAAGTCTTTTAATAATACTCCAGAAAAATTATGTATTTGTTAGCAGTACAACAGATTCATACTTTCTATTTAATTAATAAGTTGGTAATTAACTCTTTTCCTAAACAATGTACATGGATAGTTAACATCTGCCGCTAGATAATGCTTCCTACTAGTCTCCTCCGAAGCTTTGAAACCTCCACTATTCACATCTCGGAGACAAAAAAAAAAATCAAAAAAAATCCCACTTTCTATTTGCATCCGTAATTTTGCAATTACCGCAAAGTTAATCCGAGAAACTTTTTTTTTTTTTCTCGTCTCTTTTTTTTTGAAAGCCCCGAAATAGATCGCGGATGTCAATGGAGTAGGGAAGTCAATGTAATTGTTTTATTTATCTGAACACTTTCATAGACTTTAGAATGGATTTAGATGAGATTACGGAGAGACAGAATCCGCGTCCTTCTGAAGTTCGGTTTTCTTTCAACTTTTGGAAAAAAAAGTTATGTGATGTTGGTTAGAAGCATATGGGGGGAGGGGGGGACTTGATTTGTCGTTACCCAATAATGAATGCAGGCTGTATCTAGAATTATCCTCGGAGCAAAGAGGCTGATAAGACAACGTGCGGAAATTTCACGAACAAATGGGCCTGGGGTAAATCGTTCTCATCGTCGTGCCCAGGCTTTACGGGATATCTGAACTGTGAAGAACGGATTGGCTATCAGTGGTTAATCCAATAGAAGGAAGTTATCATGGAACGATATATTGCACATAGCAAGATCTCACTTGTAATATACAGTGAGGCAAATGAGTATTTGATACATTGGCAACTTTGCAAGTTCTCTCATCTAGAATGGAGAAATCTGTAATTTTTATCATTGTGTGAAATAAGTGTTTGATACAATAGAAAAACAGAACTTAATGTTTGGGACAGAAACTTTTGTTGGCAATTACAGAGGTCAGACATTTGCTGTAGTTCTTGACCAAGTTTGCATACTTGGCCCATTCCTCCATACAGATCTTCTCCAGATCTTTCAGGTTTTAGGCCTGTCGCTGGGCTACATTGAGTTTCGGCTCTCTCCAAAGAGAGTGCAGTGTTCAGGTCAGGAAAATGGCTAGGCCACTCAGGGACCTTGATATGCCTCTCATTCCTTAGTTGCCCTGGTTGTGTGTTTTGGGTCATTGTCATGCTGGAAAATCCAGCCATGACTAGTGTTGAGTCGATCTTGAGATTTCTGGATCATTTTTAAAATCTGATTTCCGATCATTTTCCATTTGAACCTGATCCCAATTCCGATCCCAATGCAAGTCAATGGGATTTTTTAAATATTTAAAGATCGGATTTTAAAAACGATCCTATTCACTACACAGTATGGAGTCTAAAAATTGAACGCTTTAATTGCTAGACTCAACGCTGTGTAGTGATTAAAAAAAAAATCTTCTGGCTTACCTGCAAAGAAGCACTGCTGCTGGTCCGGTCCCCGCTGTTCTCGCTCCTCACGTCTCCCCTCCCAGTACCCGCCCACACTCTTCTAAGCCATAAACCCCGCCTTCTTCCTAGATCTGTAATACTAACCTGGGAGGTGGGAGCAGTGAGGCGAAAAGAGGAGCAAGAACAGCAGGAACCGGACCAGCGGCAGCAATCTGTGCAGGTAAGTGTTAGCTACTAGAGATGTTAGCTAGTCTCCCATTAAAATGAATGGATGCAGCCGGCACACAGGGGGTTAAGCGGCCGGACGCCAGCACAGGCTGTGTGCTGGCTGCATCCATTCATTCCTATGGGACCTAGCTAACATTGTAAGCTTTTCCCACAATGCTTGGCCAGTAACAAAGCATTGAGGGAAATAACCTCTGACCTCGATCCCGCCTAAAAAGATCGGGATCGGAATTCCAATTGCAATCGTGAAATTTACTCGATCGCTGATCGGAATCCGATCTTTTCCCATCCCGAACACTCAACCCTAGCCATGACCCATCTTCAATGATTTTACTGAGGGGAGGAGATTGTTGGCCAAAATGTCACAATGCATGCAATTGCCCTTTCCCCTTTGCAGAAAAGCACCCCCACAGTATATTTACACCTCCATGCTTCATGGTTGGGATGGTTTTCTTGGCGGTTGTACTCATACTTCTTCTTTCTCCAAACTCGGCAAGTGGAGTTGATACTAAAAAGATTTTTCATGCTTCTCTGAATCATCCAGATGGTCATTAGTGAACTTCAACTGGACCTGGACATTTGCTGGCGTGAGCAGGAGGACTTTGCGTGCCCTGAAGGATTTTAATCCATGACGGCATAGTGTGTTATGGTAATCTTGAAGACTGTGGTCCAAGTTCTATTCAGGCCATTGACCAGGTCCTTCTGTGTAGGGCTGATTCCTGATCTTGCATAGAGCTCCAGACTGCAAGCACATGGACCCCATTATAGTCTATGGGGTCCGTGCGCTTTAACTGCACAGCGCTTGCAGTTGCGATGATATTCCATTTGGGGGGTCCTCCTGCGGACTCTTCTGGACGGGAGGCAAGCTCTAATGTGAACCGGCCCTTACTCGTCCTGCAGAACCAGCATTGATCGGCCGAATGCTATACACTGTATAGCATTCAGCCAATCAACACTGGCTCTGCAGCAGGCTCGTCTTTGCTAGTCAGGAGAGCTGGCAGCTTGCGGTTATGTGGGAGCTGACTTTTTCTCATAGAAATGCATTGACCAGCGTTGATTGGCCGAATGCTATACAGTGTACAGCATTCGGCCAATCAATCTGTGACGAGGCGGAGTCTAAGATCGGACCACAGCAGTCTCCATTGTGGTCCGATCTTAAACTCCGTCTCGTCACAGACGAGCCTCCAGCAGAACCAGCTTTGATTGGCCGAATGCTGTACACTGTATAGCATTTGGCCAATCAACGCTGGTCAATGCATTCCTATGAGAAAAAGTCAGCTCCCGCATAACGCAAGCTGCCAGCTCTCCCAACTAACAAAGACGAGCCTGCTGCAGAACCAGTGTTGATTGGCCGAATGCTATACACTGTATAGCATTCGGCCAATCGACGCTGGTTCTGAATCAAATCTTTATGAGTATTTCGAATACCATAGTATTCGATCAAATACCTTCTCGCTCATCTCTAGTAGGTGGGAAAACTTGCAAAATCGCCAATGTATCAAATACTTATTTTTCCCACTGTATTTTATATTCTGCAGGATGACAACCATTAAAAATTTCTGGATCCCATATGCAGTAGGAAAATGGTAAGGTCCTTGTGACCTTTCTTTTTTTTTTCTAATGTCATAACAGATTTTGTATTCTGCAGTATGGTAACATAGAATTTTATGGGTGCTGTGTAGCGAGGGCAAACCTCACAAACCTTGTTTCATCAAATATTTGTGGGTTCATCTAATTTGTTTAGTTTAAGGCCAAGCTTTATTAGACCCCAGAGCATAGTAAGTCACAGGGGAGGTGCAAAAATTAATAATTAACCCAGATACCCACCTTCCCTCAACTCCTCTGGGCTCCTTCATAGCATTCAGCAATCCCTTATGGTCCAGTTTCAGCCTCCTGGCTGATGTCAGGTAACCTGGGGGACTGCTGGGAGTCTGTAATTGGGCCCCACAAGTCACATGGGACACACTGATGTCATGGTGCTTTAATACATGTGTCATGACTTTGGAGCTTCCCAACTCTTTGGTGGACTTCTGTCCTCATCCAACCTCCTGGGTGAGACTAATGATTGGTCCACCAAGGAGGACCACCAAGAAGAATGGAGAACCACCAAGAAGGATCCTTCTAGAGAATATGAGAGGTGATGGAAGGTGAGTGTCAGTGTTTATTATGTTTCCTCATCTCAACGGGCCTCCATTTATCATAGTTTGGGGTCTGAAGAGAGCCCAGAGGATAATAATGGCACTTCAGCCTAAAACTAAACAGATGGACGGATGAACAAATATTGGACAAAACAAATCCAAAGGGACCCCATAATATAATAGTGATTTATGGGTGACGTTTTGGGTTAGGGTTGGTTCTCTAGTCTATGACTCCATATAACTTAAGGGTTTACAGAGCTATACTATATCCGTGTGTATGAATCTTACTGTATTCTTGGTGCTTACAACTACGGTATTTGGAAATTGCTTTCCAGGCCTAGAATACTGATTTGTTTTACACACGGACAATTTGCTAAGTATTTATAAGGAAATGTAGACGGATTAGGCAAATACTGTTTTGTGGTTTAGAAAGTATAAAAGATTCTTAGTCCTGAATTCCCATTGACAAAAAAAAGTTCTGTCTTATCTGAAAAGTCTTTAATTATTGAGATGATGTGTAATGGTCTCCTGGATGGCTGCCGAGGTCAATGCATACGATGTGAAATCAAGATACCAGCTCCAGCTCCGAGGTCTGTAATGCCTTAGGCACTGTCAGGAAGAAAACCCACACACTTTTTCTCAGGCATTCTGTATGTGATAGGTATCCCGATAGAAGCTTTCTGCTTGTTTTGCGGTAGGCTGACGGTGCTTGCTTGTTTTAACATAAGCCAAAAAATGTACTGGTGACCACCGTGACACTATGTTTCCCATGCCCTGAGCATTCCTTCTTGCAGATCCCAGGCATTTTTCTTGCTTGCAATCCAGGATGTTAGCGAACACATTCCAAGGGACACATGTGGGGTGGGGGTGTGGGGGGTTAGGACATTTGCAAACATTAAAAAAGAAGAAAAAAAGAAAATGATGCAGTATCTCCTGAGTTCATGTTATTACACTCTGTCCTGCAACAGGAAATGGATGTTTACAGCCCAATGTGATGTGAATTATAGATTTGTGGAGTAAGTCACATCCATTGGTTAAAGGGCCTCTCCACCCGCAACCTAAAAAGTACATAGATTAGTAAATCAGAAGTTAGAGCCATAGGTCAAATGTCATCTAGTGCCCACAGTCCCCCCTTGTAGTGCTCGTAGTCACTGGGTTTACCCTCGTAGTGCTCGTGGTGAGTGGGTTGTTAGTGAGTCGCAAATTTTTTGCACAAACCAAATTGCGCAACTTTTTAAAAAACGTAAGTACAAGGTACTGTATAACAAATGCACGCCATTTTGTCCAAATACGTATCTTCATGGAATTTCTAGATAGATTTCTAGTGATTCTAATCTAGATACTATATAACTCTACATGTTGCACTTACATACAACACGGCATCCCAAAGAATATCTACAACATATTATCTTCCTGGTCAGATTGATCTAGTGATGTTAGTTAAGGGGTTAATGCTATCAATCTTAGCGCTCTGTGGTAGTGAAAGGGTTAATACCAAAAATCCTATGGGGTCTAATATAATGAAAGGCTTTAAGGAAATATCCGAGGTGGTTTAGGATAGTTAAAGGGCCATTACAGACACTTATCCCCTATTCATAGGATATCCCAGTGGTCAATGTCTCAGTGATCAGTTCCAATATCAGTGATCCCCCGGGGCACATGATGTCACCCAGGATGCTAGAAGAGGCCAGAAGATGACGTAAGAGGACCCAGAAGGAGCGCTGGAGAGCCCAGGGCCACAACGTATTGTACTTTGTGGTCTTAAGAGCTTCCTGAGTATAATAATAGCATTTCTGGCTTGTGCTGAACAAGTTGAGCCTGGAACAAAATAGGCATGTGGATCCTGGAATATTTGGCGAAAGTAATATAAAGTAATGTAATACTATATAATATAATGTAAAATATAGATAAATAATAATAATAATAATAATAATAATAATAATAATAATAATAATAATAATAACTATTAATATAATAATAACAATACAATAATAGATATAATAAAAATAATGATGGTAATAATAATAATAATAATAATAATAATAATAATAATAATAATAAATATAATAAAATAATAATAACAACAATAAATATGATAAAAATAAATTATAATAATAATGACAATAACTAATAATAATAACAACTCATAATAATAATAATAATAATAATAATAATAATAATAATAATAACAACAATAAATAATAGCAATAAATGGTAAATTATACATAATAATACATAATAAATAATAATAAATATATTAAAAATAATGCTAATTACTAATAAACATAAATAATGATAATAAGATCTCCTATAATAATAATTATAATAATAATAATAATAATAATAATAATAATAATAATAATAATAATAATAATTAATGGGTGATGAACCCCAAACGTTTTGGGTTAGGGTTGGTCCATGCATCTCTAGCACCACTTTGTTCTAGCCGTCGGAGGCCGTTGCGGTGGTCAGACTTCTGCGTATCGGACCAACCCAACTAGCGCCATCTATCGCCATTTTGTTCTAGCCGTTGGAGGCCGTTGCAGTAGTCAGACCTCTGCGTATCAAACCAACCCACCTAATCCGTATCACATGATCACTAAATAGGAGACGTATCACCCACTAAACCCGACTCATAGGAGATAAGATCCTGAACACACCACCAGTTGTTGCTCCTGGCCCCTCTGGGCTCTGCCTCATTTGTGAAGGTCGTTTTGGCGGAGTAGATGTAAATCATCGGGGGCCGGAATGATTGTTAGGACTGTGCCAGGGAATATTGATCTAACATAAGTTATTTGGAAAGTGCGGCTTACACAGTATTTATATTTTAATTAGGCAGCGGGCCAACACATGCACTGTATACGTGACACAGAATCCCCAGCTATAAATCCAGGTAGCGAGCGTCAAGCGGACAGCGCAGCATCCAGGCGCTGGGAATGTTTGTTTTGGCAGGTCTCATACTAGGCTTTTAATGACTTACAGTATACATTAAGGGCTACAATGACTTAACCCTTTCACTGTACGGGTGGTCTTTATGACTATAAATTTTTAAGCTGCTATTTGTTCTATAAAGCAAACACACTGTAAATCCGGGGCAGGGAGAGTTGAAGTCGAGGAGGGTGTTGTATAAAGGTTAAGCTGCGGATACCTGGACGGCTGTTATTCTAATGGTTATTAATAATGGACTCCGCGCCCGTATTGGGAATACCAGGAATTCCGTCATTTTTGTTGGGAAAGACATTGCCAGGAGAACGCTTTGAAACATGGAGTCGGCTTAGAACTGTTTTATTGGCGGCGCGTTGCGTGATTTTTGCTTTAGATTTTTTTTTCTTTTTAACCCCTTCTCGCTCAGCACTGTACGGTCACAGCAAGCGTATACTTAACACTCATCGCTGTAATGCCACAGCTACGGCAATACTATCAGATCTCGGCTGTGCCACTGGAGTCAGAACCTACTGCAGTTTAACCCCTCAGATGCTGTAACCAATCACGGGACCCGGGCACGATCACCCCCACCATGGCCTCTACCTATTGCACATAGGGAGCCTATGCACGGTATGCTGCAATACAATGTACAATGGACACCGCACTGGGCAGGTTCAAGTCCCCTGTGGGATTGAGAAAATTTAAAAAAAAAATAAATTGGAAAAGTTGAAAATAAAGACTAAATAAATAATATAAAGAACACATAATATAAACATATTAGTAGAGATGAGCGAGCACTGTTCGGATCACCCGATCTGAACAGCACGCTCCATAGAAATGAATGGATGCACCTGGTACTTCCGCTTTGACGGCGGCCGGCCGCTTAAGCCCCCCGCGTTCCGGCTATGTCCATTCATTTCTATGCGAGTGTGCTGTTCAGATCCGAATAGTACTCGCTCATCTCTACATATTAGGTATCCCCATGTGTGTATAAATCGGCACTATTCAAAAACTTGGTAGGGTTGAGTGATCGGGATCGGAAAAGATCGGATTCCAATCGGCGATCGAGTAAATTTCACGATTGCGATCGGAATTCCGATCCCGATCTTTTCCGGTAGCATCGAGGTCGGAGTTTATCTCAAGATTGGCTCAACCCCACTCATGTATATATCGGGGTTGAGCAATCAGGATTGGAAAAGATCGGCTCCCGATCGGCAATTGAGCAAATTTCGTGATTGAGATTGGCTGGAAAATGATCGAAAATTGGATTTTGAAATCTCAAGATCGGCTCAACCCTAATAATAGGTCATTTTCCGATGAGATATCGCCTTTCGATTTACATTCATTCAGTATAAAACCATATAGAAACCATTGAAATACAAACTCTGCAAAGTGAGAAATCTCCTGGTCCTAATAGTCCCGAGCATCAGGTAGTCAGACCAAGCCTAGGATGTACAATACCCATTTATCGTCTCGTCTGTTTTTGGTAATCTTATCTCCATTGACATTGTCGTGTTTTTTGTTTTCGTGAACGTTTCTGTCACTTTTGGCTTGGGCGATTTCATCTGGAAGCCGTACCTGTACTGGGGGCTATAGATTACAGGAAATCTTGAGTTGTTCAAAGGAAATTAGAAGAGTCTGATTTTTATTATCCTTCATTGGCCGGAAGTCTCCAGTGTAATAACTTATACTAAGCTTTCGTTTTCTTTTACATCATTGGAAATGTAGACGAGACGGATCAGATTAGGCCGTCACATCGCAACTCAGCGCTGAACTGGCTTACTGTCTGTTAGTGAGAATACTTATAGTAATGTATACTGCGCAGGAACACAAGGGAAGCGTATAGGTGACAGTCTCCGAAGGGTCGTCATTTTTCTGTGTATTTCCCCTGGCAATGAAGCAATTGATTGGCCGTAATTCAGACGTGTAGATGAGATTTAATTCCTCGTGAGAAGGAGTCTCTTGCTAATGGTCACTTTATGGGCAATTTAAAGGGGAAGTGTTGCAGTCAATGGCCTATTGTTTATATTAATCATTTTTAAGAATTTTTGGCAATGCTGCTTTTAATTTTCCATGTCATTATTTAAATAAAATAAAAAAAAAACAAAAATTTAGCAATTCTATTTTTTTGCCTTAGGCGTAAATTGTGACTTCCTGCCTGCTGGAAATGGACCATGGACGCAATGAGCGCCGCACCTCCCATGAGGCGACCTGAAGCGACCGCTTCAGGCGGCGCTATGCCAGGGCCCCGGGGGTGCGGCATTTTTGCTTACCTAAGCCAGTCCAGGATAAGCTATCCTGGACAGGCTTAGCGTCACCGTCTCGGCAGCCCGGCACGGGAAGCGAGCGGTGCATTGGGGAGGCCCTGTGGATGCAGCGCTGCTCCACCAGCCTCCCCCCACGCTCAGGCAGAGAGCAGGTCCTCTCCCTGCCTGCTCTCTGCCTGCTAACGCCGCTCCACCACGCCCCCTTTGCTCTGCCCCCTCCTTGCTGCCCCGCCCCTCCGCTCCACCCCCTCCTCCCAGGGGGGCGGCGGCTTTCTGTCGTCCGCCTCGGGTGGCAAAAAACGTAGGTTCACCCCTGTCTGGAGCAGACCCTATAGATTTCTATGGGAGAGTTTTCTAGGCATGCTCTGTGACCTGTGAGGGGTCTTCTTTTCCAGGCTCTGAAAAGATTGTATCCATTGGCCACTAGGTGGCCAACTACTGGTTTATTGTCCACCATCGGTGGTCGGGCATGTCATTGATTATGAAGTCCAGTTCCTCTGTAGTGATGGCAAACCCAACAACCTACTGAGGTCAGTGATGAACTGCAGCGGCCATATAGGGGCTGATGTACGTCATCGCTGGAACACTAAAGAAGAAGACTGGCAAGTTGCACTTGTGACACTGGAGCCAAGGACAGGTGAGTATGCTTCTTTTTATTATTTTAACCCCTTCTCTAAATTTCCCCAAGGAACCAGGAAGCCTTTAACCAACTGCACATAAGGGTTAATAAAAGAGAACTTCCTCATATAATACTGCCCCCTATGGACGTGGACAGGAAAATGTTCATCTCTAACAAGCTGCATTTTAATTAAGTGTATTCTAGGTTTGATCATAAAACCATAATCGCTCTGTTGGTTGTGCAGATTTACCACGCGTTTCCTTCTTCTCTACCATTCACAGACAATATTCATATTTTATTATAACAAATTTATATTATTCATTTTCTTCTTCTCTTCTGGATTCTTCGTCTCTTTTTCTTCTTTTCCCATTACCCCAAGTATTCATCCTGACAACCCCTTCCCATGGGCTCTGTTGGGGTATTTGGGCATTATACAGGGAAGAACTGCTGACAAACAAAATTATGCTGTTCCATCAGACCTTACCAGTCTATGTACAGTACTGTGCAGAAGTTTTAGGCATACGTGGAAAAAATGCTGTTGCTCAAGTTGAACTGCTGTCATTGATCCTTGCTAAAAGAAAACTGAGCAAAAGTTTTAGACAGGTGTGTATAAAAAATGCTTTTAGATATAGAAGGGTTAATAGGTTTTTTCTTTGCCAATGATCAAAATGAAGTGAAGGAAGAAAAGAGAAATGTAAATCCCATCAATATTTGGGTTGACCCTTGTCCTTTGGAGGAGGAGTCCTGAAAGTGATGATCCGGCCCCCACAAATATAGCCCTGATCTCATCACCATCCAGTCTGTCTTGGATGACATGAAGAAACAGACGGATTGGAGCAAGCCTACATCCACAGAAGATCTGGGCTTAGTTCTGCAAGATGGCGGCGGGAACAACCTCCCTGCCCAGTTCTGCCAAATACTGTCTGCAAGTACCAAGAAGAACTGAAGGAAGGCAAAGGGCAA
The DNA here is from genome assembly GCF_031893055.1 of Leptodactylus fuscus. Taxonomy (NCBI): domain Eukaryota; kingdom Metazoa; phylum Chordata; class Amphibia; order Anura; family Leptodactylidae; genus Leptodactylus; species Leptodactylus fuscus. The sequence goes on from NC_134272.1 coordinate 82,594,976, forward strand.
AGGTCACAAAACAATGTAGCATTTTGTCCTGCCTAAATTTTTTGCTAAGTTGTATCAAGGATCAACAATAGTAGTTCAACTTGGCAGTAAAGTCTATGAATGCTAAGTAGACTTTCTCAGCATGAGAATCGTGGAGCCAAGCCAACACATAGGGATTGCCCAGGGGTTTTCTCCTATGGCTCCTGCTTCTTAGATGCCTGTCAGGCTCGCAACTATGATTGAGCCGATCTTGAGATTTCAGGATCGATTTTAAAATCTGATTTCCGATCATTTTCCAGATCACGATCGTGAAATTTGCTCGATCGGGATCGGGATCCGATCTTTCAACCCTAATTGTATATTATACATACAGTACGATTGAGCCAATCTTGAGATTTCAGGATCGATTTTAAAATCTGATTTCCGATCATTTTCCAGCCGATCCCGCTTGTGAAATTTGCTCGATCGCCAATTAGGATCCGATCTTTTCCGATCCCGATCGCTCAACCCTATTCTCAACGCTTCCCTTCAGGATAAATCCAGTAATTGCACCCCATGGACAGATAACCTCAACGATCCCAAGACCAAAACATTCTATGGGCAGGATACCTTTAAAAATACCTCCCCAAATTTTTGAAGACACTACCAGTATTGCATCCTGGGACTTGCAGTGTCGATACAATGATACCGTATCAGGTTTCTTCCCCTGATATGAAATCCTCGGTCTCTCTCTTTACAAGGCGCGTTCAGACTGGTGCAATATTTTGCTTCCCTTTTAATTGATAATGTAATCAGATTTAAACATGTTAAACCATTTATAGCGCTAATCTCCGGGACTCAACCGCGCGGCGTAACGATTCTGATTCAGTTTGTCACGTATGAAAAGAGATCATTTTTTGTAACAAGATAAACTATTTCTGCCTCCATTTCTGCTTATGATAATATAAATCCAGGAAAACGTTTAATCTGTGATTACTCGTACGTTGGAGGGGGAAAAAAAAAATAAAAAAATTAAATAAAATTTTTTCCTTGAACAGATAGCCACCTTGTAAACACCCGAATCTTAGTCATTTATCAGTTTTTCTTTTAATTAAAACTGCGAGTATAGTTTATGCTCTGTTTGATCCAGTCAACGTTTTAAATATGGGTGGAAATACATTTCTTCTTGGATACATCCCATTTCTCAGGTTTGTTGATGAAGTTTTTCTGCTTTTTTATTTCCAAAATTACTACAATTGCATGAATAGAATAAATTTCGACAATTTTATTATTATTATTTTTTTTTGCTCCGGTGGAGTTCGCAAACTTTTTGCTTTGAGTCGCGGTAAAACTTTTAGCTTTTAGGTTTATTTTTTTTTTATATGGGAAAGTAAAGCTCGGTATCATGGAATGCAAAAAAAGAAACGTTCGCATTCCGTGTTTATCGTCATTCTATGGCAATTTTGTAGCACAAAAAAGTTGCCAATTTTGGTTTGGCCACTTTGCAACTGACGCTTGTGATAATACATATTTTAAGGGGTGTTTTATGGAATCGTCACCACTTTCCTAAAACGACGGTGTGGTGAGGGGTGCTAGTGTGGACAGGGTCATTGTCCCTGCCAGATTTATACCAATTCATCTTCAAGTCGGTGTAAATGTCAGCGCTGGCGCAGGGACCCTCTGGATACACTTCTCCAGAGGAGAAAGGAGTATCAAGACTGATGGGGCCAAATTTTCGGAGTGTCAGATTGTCCCAACACTCCGATGCAGTGGTGTAACTAATGTCTTGTGGGCCCCGGTGCAAACTTTTGCCCAGGGCCCCCTACCGCTTTCCTACAGCAAATTTTGGTTACAGGTGCTGCAGCCAAATCTCAGATACTTGTATGTAAAACTGCAGTTATGAAGAATATGGTGAGTGAGCAGCGCAGCGCCCGACATGTAAACAATACTGGGAGCTGCGTGCTGTAGGAAACAGCTGATCTGCAGGGTCCTAATAGTCTAAGAGATGTAAGAGATCAGTGTAAGTCTAACACCGGGGACCCTACTGATCAACTCTTAAAAGGTACAGTGATACTTTTGCGAGGGCCATGATTTCTTCACTATTTACTTTGCACAGTATCTGTGTTATAATCAGCATGTGGTGCTATTACAGCCTGTAATAATAGTGCACAGCTGCTACAAAACAGATGGCGTGTGATGTGAATGGTGAAGGGTCACACACAGGATAATATACTCCACAGTGGCCCCCACACAGTATTATATGCTTCACATTGATTCCACACAGTATTATATGCTCCACAGTGATCCCACACAGTATTATATGCTTCACAGTGATCCCACACAGTATAATATACTCCACAGTGATCCCACACAGTATTATATGCTTCACAGTGATCCCACACAGTATTATATGCTTCACAGTGTTCCCCACAGTATATGTTCTTCAGTGATCCCACATAATATTATATGTCCCACAATGATCCCTACACAATATTATAAATGCCATAGTGGTCCCCACATAATATTATATGCTTCACAGTGGTCCCCCCCACAGTATTATGTGCTCCATTGTGGTCCCAAACAAATGCTCCCCTAGAGCTCCTCTTTGGTGCTCTTATTCTACTCTGGGATCTCTTCAGACCTCAAAGTATAATAAGGAGAGGTGATTAGAAATAACAACCACTTATACTCACCACCTACCCTTACCTCTCCTGGGTATCTTCGCTCTCTTTGGCTCTCTTCAGTATCTTCTTCAGTCCTCCTATGTCTTAGACTGAGGTGTCATGCCCCAGACATTCGACTGAATTCTGGCCTTGGTAAATTTCCTTCCCAAGAATTCAAAATTCCTAATCCTTCTTTCACCTGCTGGGGGAGGGTCAGGAGGCCCCATACACATAAGATAATAGACTGGGTTCGGGCTATTTTTTCTTTCACATATGTTCAGCTTTAAGCTTATCTGAGCTAAGTTTTTGATGACAATGGCTGTCCAATATAATTGGGAATCCATGAGCTTAGCTCATACGCATGCTATACAAGAGCGGAAATTTAGCAATTTCACAATAATTTGTGGGTAACTAGAGCGCACCAAGAAGCCCTAGCTTCTCCATGTCCTTTTCTCCATGTCATCCGTATTATGTGGTAGCGCATTGACCTTTAGGAAACCAACATGAGATATAATCAGATAGTACATAACCCCCTATGCTACATGTCCATCGCTACAAATACCAATCAGCTTATAGATGTGTCCTTCCTTACTTTTTTGACCATGAGATGAGCAGTTTTTCAAGACAACATGATTTTGAGATATTATGTCACAAGATGTCTTTCCTATATGAATCTGTGGCCATCTAGTGGTTGTGTTGGGAGTTGCAGCCTAGCACAGGTTTTGCTAAAAAGTTGCAATGGTGAATTAAATTGGTTTAATGAGAAATTGGAGTCTTTAACCAAAATTGAGCTAAGGTAAGGCAGGACACGGATGTATATACAAGCGCTAATGCATAAAACAACCTGAAAATTAGATTCCACTTTTTACTTTCATTTTGAATGATGAGAATACGTGAACTTCACAGAAAAATGCCGTAATAAAACAAATAAGCAGATTAAGCCCAATGCATCCAATTATTATACGTAGTCTGGCTCCAATGACTTTCTAAACAAACTTCTTGCCTGCAAATACAGGAAGCGGAGTAATGCTGGAAAGTTAAATTACAGTAGGTGTTTAAAGACAGTTTAACGCTAATGACCAATTTCCAGAAATTCCTCTAGAATGCCATATTTTAATGAAGTGA
>NC_134272.1:82603721-82673721 GCF_031893055.1 Leptodactylus fuscus
AAAAGTATGGGAAATTTTGGATGACTTATCTACATAGAAATGTATTTATATCGTCTATGATCATATCTTGGCTTAGTGGAACCTTGAATGGAATCATATTATGAGTCCAAAGTTATTGTACAATATTTGAGCATTTCTCTAATTTTGTTCCAAAAATTTCAAATGGAAAATTTTTGGAATCAAATTCTATCCTGGAAATGGGAGTTTAATAAACAATTAAGACATAGGACGCAATCCACTTTGCAACCACTGGGTGGCCACGCAGACACATATAGCATATCATTTTGTGACACAATCATGCAAAATCAGGTTGTCTTGAAAAGCTGGTCACTCCGTGTTATACTGTATATACTGGGATTGGTACAGCCAAGAGGATAGATAAGGAATGACGCATCTGTACTATATGTCTTGGAATAGATTTGGAGCCTTATGAGTGTACATATCATAGTGTCAATGAAATACAGAGAAAATTGGGGGCTCCAAAGATCAAAATAGGCACTAATATGGTACAAGGCCTAAGACAACAGAGCCTTGTATTTGCTTTCATGGGCCAATTCTAGCCCTCATGGATAGGGAGATAGCAATGTCCTAGTTGACAACTATCCTGGATTTGCAGGGCTAGTCCCTAATTTTCAGCAGTCTCAGCCATTCAGGTAGTTCCAACCTGAAAAAGGGGACTAACAAAACCCTACATCAAACTGGGTGGTCCCTTCTTGCTTACAGTTGGGGGTTGGGTGAGCCAGAGTACGCCTTAAAGGGAATGTAATTTGAAAGTTCGTTTTTAAATTAAACATTTTTTTAAAGAATTAATAATATTTTTAAGCATTTTCTATGTCACTATCTATATCTTTAAAAAAAATACTATATCCTGCAATATTACCTCTGGCCATTAAGCCTAATAATAGTCTGAGAATTGATAAATTCTTTAGGGGTTTACTTTGTAGTCGCCTCATTTACAACACAGATGGGATTGCAATAGAAGATAACACCTCTATAGATAACACCACTGAATTATCGATATGATGATGTCACAAGTTATATCCTCCTAGACAACTCTCCCATAGACTTCAAGGAGTCACCTCCAGTTTATTGCCTGGCTATGGCCATGAGACTGCTCTATATACATATATATATATATATATATATATATATATATATATATATATATCAAGGTATGGCAATAGGGTGGGGGTGGGATACGCGGCACAGCCTTCCGGTCAATGTAATGATATCTCACCATGTATTCCTATATCCCGCCAGACCTCAGATGTGCAATAAACCCCATATCCATGCGATTGGTTCATTCCCTCTATCAAATCCTTCCATAAAAGTCTATGCAACCATTACTATTAAAAATTGATAGACGCATGAATCACACATCCATTTGCTGGGAGTTAACCAGGAATCAACATATAGTTCAGATGCAAAGCACAGCGTATTAAAGCTTATGGCGCTGCGGCCTCCATGCGCGAGATATTGATGGCTTTACGTTCACCTGGAGACCTGACTACATGATATATTAGCTATTGCTCAGATCCTGGCCTGGGTAGAGGCTACTGGATTTCAACCTGGGAGGTAGGAGGTTTTATCGCTGGAGAATATCACCCCATTAGAAGACATTACATAACACGGGAAGGATATTAAGGCCAAACAGATGGGCCGTATAACCCTCAGTCCTGGGAGGTTTACATTTACAGGGGTTTACATGTATTGCAGTTTATTAAATAATGTGATTGACTTCAGGAGAAGATGATCTGTGACCACCACACAATGCCGAGTGTTTATCCGAAGAGTAAAACACGCCAAATACACGGCACAGATGTAGCAGAGGTGAACGCGCCATTTAACTCTTTCACTCACCGGAGGCAACTTTATTATCCAGGCCTCTGTTCACATTTCATTTTTTAGCAATATGGAAGGTGTATTACTATTATTATTACTATTCTGTATATCATGTCCTCAACACGTCTATAGGCCCAACGTAAGCTAAAGATTGTTCTATTGGCAAACTCTGGGCTGGGATCTGGGGAATATCCATCTATCTATCTATCTATCTATCTATCTATCTATCTGTCTGTCTGTCTGTCTGTCTGTCTGTCTGTCTGTCTGTCTGTCTGTCTGTCTGTCTATGTAAAAAACTGAAAATCTGCTACACTCCACAGATAAAGTATCTGTAGATAGGTATACAGTGGTGATAAATAGATCGATCGATCGATCGATAGATAGATAGATAGATAGATAGATAGATAGATAGATAGATACTGTAGGTAGATGATCGATAGATAGATAGATAGATAGATAGATAGATAGATAGGAGATAGATAGATAGATAGATAGATAGATAGATAGATAGATAATAGATAGGAGATAGATAGATAGATAGATAGATAGATAGATAGATAGATAGATAGATATGACATAGGTACTTTTGAAACATGGATGGATAGATAGAGAAAGATGCATCAATAGATTTGAAAGATATAAATAGATATGTGATAGATAGATAGATAGATAGATAGATAGATAGATAGGAGATAGATAGATAGATAGATAGATAGATAGATAGATACATAGATAGGAGATAGATAGATAGATAGATAAATAATAGATAGATAGATAGATAGATAGATAGATAGATAGATAGATAGAAAGAAAGATAGATAGATAGATAGATAGATAGATAGATAGATAGATAGATAGATTTATTATGGATAGATAGATAGATAGATAGATAGATAGAATAAGATAGATAGATAGAATAAGATAGATAGATAGATAGATAGATAGATAGATAGATAGATAGATAGATAGATAGATAGGAGATAGATAGACGGATGATAGATAGATAATAGATAGATAGACGGATGATAGATAGATAGATAGATAGATAGATAGATAGATAGATAGATAGATAGATAAATAGATAGATAGATAGATAGATAGATAGATAGATAGGAGATAGATTGATAGATAGATAGATAGATAGATAGATAGATAGATAGATAGATAGTACCATTACTTAGCCTAAAACCAAATTCTATGTAATATTTTGTATGTATCAGTAGCTTCTGAATAGGATATTGGAGAAGGGGCATCTAATGCTGACTCGGATTTATTCCCTCCTTAAAGAACCTCGATGTCTATAAATATCTATGGCTCCTTCTTACTCCAGGCATCTCCATTCATTCACTTGGTAGGAATGAGAAGACGGAAGCTTTACATGGCACTACATACAAGTGATCTAGACATAGAGAACAATCCTACAGATAAGAGAATCTCATGATGTATCTAGTACTATACAGTAACGATATCTCGGCCCGGTCCCGCTGCGGTCCCGGCTCTCCGGCCTCATCCATGATTTATGACTTTGTAATTACTAATATTCACTTCTTTACGCAAAGCCAAAAAGTTTCTCGAGAAAGTTTGGGGCAAATGGTTATTAGCTGGGCCATAGGATTACACACAGAATCCTGTTGTTCTTGGCCCTACAAATACAAGTCCTATAAATGCTGTCATCACAGGGAGCTTAAGATAAAGGATATAGAAGGGGGGATGAGACGTTTTACTGCAAGCAATGTTCCTTGAGAAGGTCTCTGGATATAACCTGAGCTGAGAAACAATTCGCTGGGAGCAGAAGTCACTGTGGGAAAAGGGACGGGAGATAATGCCTGGTCACTGACCTTCTCCATGTACCTTCATCAAATAACACAGCAAAGATTCAGCTGTTAAGGACAAGGAACTCGCAGATTTAGAGATGATTTACCCGTCCAGATTAAACAAACTCTAAGTAAACAAAAAGCAACGCGCCGCCATCCCAGCGAAATTACTCGTGGAACACAGGAAGACGGCAACGTTTGATGGTAGATAAAGTCAAATTGGCCCATTTAATCTGCCCAGTTACAGATGGAGCTTGCGTTTCCTTTGGAAATCTCACTAAATCGGTGCCGAAAAATAAGTACAGATGTAGCAGAGCTGAGGTTGTCAGATGCAGCAGAACCTAATTTGGCATTTGGAACAAATACCAATGCTACAAACGTTAATCATGCTACAGATGTCTCCTTATAGACGTGGGCGAACCTTGCAAGACTTGTGAACATTTGTGAGGTCCACAGGTAAAATTCGGGTCCATCCAAACTGAAAGTCCAAGGGAAAGTTTATCATTTAACCCAGACCCCAGAGTAGAATAATTGGACCAAAAACTAGATGTGTAATATAATAATATAAAAACACTCACCTTTCATAGACTTCACCACGGAATCCACCACCAATCTTCCACCAATCTTCCACCAATCTCCCCAGACTGTCCATCTTGTCTTTCAGCCCCCAGATCCCTGCTCTTGCTTACATTTAGGCCTCAGTGGTCAAATGGGGGCGCTAATGTCATCATGCTTAAATGATACAGTGACCAATGAGACCCAATCACAGACCTGGAATTGAGAAGAAGCCTGGACCGCCATAGAATACCAGAGCAGACCCCAAGGAAGTCGAGTAAGTGTCTTTGTTTTCATTCTCACTCACCTTCCCCAGCCTTGGCTTGTTACTCTTAGGAGATCTTAAGAGACTCCAGAGTATAATGAACTCTGTATGGATGTGTGCATAGTAAAGCCCCAAAAATTTGCATTTGGCAAAGCCCAAAATTATTGTAAAATTTGTAATAAAACTGGTTCGCGATGACCTGCTTCAACCACCTCTATTTCTTACCTTCCCTTATGAATGCAAATGCCTTGATGCGTACGACAAAAGATCACCAGCATTTCAAAATAACAAGATGTTGTGATACATTGTTATGAGCTGTCAATCCCATATTTGTGGTCGTTTTGTCATGTACAACCTGTCCAGGTGCAAGTTGAGATATTGTATTGTTATGGGTCCATGACACATTGGAGTTCTTAACCAAATTTGAGGAAAGGAAAGACTGAACACATCAGTAGGTCTCAGCACAGTGGGCAAGCAGTGCACCTACAAAAATGATATTGGCTTGGCTTCTTTACATGTGGGCTACAACCTGTGTTGAAATGGCTCAGTGGTTAGCAGTGTTGCCTTGGACCACTGGGGTCTTGGGTATTAATTCTCACATGGACAACATCTGATATGATGGTTGTCTGTTCCTTCAACGTTCCCGATCTTTTGCTTCCGCCTCCCCATTGAGTACCCTCAAATATTTGGTCACTCTCAATATGCATATGTATGAAGGAGTCACCAGGAATATTTATATTCCCTATTCTTCGTTATCCTCTCCCTATAAAAATACTTGTAGACTCGGCCAGACTGAGTACGTCTGTGTATCAAGTTGTTGCAAGGAGTTTCAACATTCCCCACCTTTGTTCCCATTTTCTCATTGATAGAGTGTGTCTATGTATGAGGGGTGTGTCAGGATGTTCTACATTCTATATTTCTCTTTCCCATTGAGAAGTCATGCACACTTGGCCAAACCGAGTATGCCTGTGTATGAGTGAGTGGTGAGGAACACGTACTGACTAAACATCTCTATTGTATGGCCTCCTTTAATCATAGCGTTGCATCTAGTTATGGTTTTGTTGGACACTTATTATCTGTTACTATGGGTGGCCATAGACAATGGACAATGAAGTCTCTCATTTGGTCATCCCACCCCACCCTCTGCCCCGTGATGGATAAAATTTCCATATGGGGTTTCATTATCATGTAAGCTCAAGAAAAGCTAACAGACCTCCAAGAACAGGCAAGACAATATCTACGATGATCCATTTTGTCCAGATATCAATTCATTGTTGACCTAAAGAAGAATCATCCTTGGAATAAAACCTTGTCCCATTGTGGGCCAAAATACAAGGCCAAAGACGGGATATTAGACTGTCTCACATCATCACCTTTTCTGTGGTTCTGCGAGTCCTATACATGTGAAATCTGATTTTCAGAATATAATGTTGCATTTGGCAGAATTTCAGTGGATTGGTACCCAAGAAACTCATGTTTTTGAGTTGTTTCCAATTTCTAAATTGCGTTTAATTCCCCTCCGATAAATCCCACGGGATCTATTCAGAAGTCCCCGAGTTACCGGAATAGCCTATAAAATCTCAGAGAGATGCCAGCGACAACATTTGGACTTTTTCTTTGCTCTCTTGCCATGAACTAGATGTTATAATTTATACATGACACCCATACATCATGGTGAGCTGTGGATTGCCCCCCCAACAAATACAAAGGGCAAATGTAGGGGTGCACATAGAGAAAAGTAGAGCCAAGTAGTGGTGGGAAGGAGGGCAGGACTCTTGGACTGGTTCTCTATTTTTACTTTTGATAGTAATGAAGAACATATGAGAGTCCAGTAGGGGCTTACTTCATCTGCTGCTGGGATGATGAATCGGGGAACAAGTGCCCCAATCTGGCCTTGAACCCCCAAATAGACTCTCCAATTTGTAGGTGGCAAGGCATTGGAGGAAATACTAATATAAGGGGGGGCATTAGAAGGAGCAGGGGACATTGAGGGGAATATTGAAATAAAGGGCAAATATAGGGGGCATCGGGGACCTTGGAGGAATATTAATTAAGGGGGCATTATGTGACATATGAAGGGGAATCAGGCCACATTGGGGAATATTAAAATAGGGGGACATCTTGGAACATTAGAGGGGTATTAGGGAACATTAATAAAGGAGGGCATCAAGTGACTTTAGAGAGAGCCTCATAGGATATTAGGGTGACTATTAATATAGGGGCATCTCACTGGGTTTCAAAGGAGTATTAATACAACAGGACACAACTTTTGTAAGGAAAATTTTAATGCAGGGGACAGGTAACACTCTGGGGGATCGAAAACATGGTGGGAGGTTGGCACATTGTGCTTCCATGTCACCAAAGCTGTAGTGGCTTTGCTTTAAAGGGGCATGGCTAGTGTTTTGGGGATATTGCCCCTAATTTATTTGAAGTAGGGTTCTGACTTGCTACTTGAGAGGCAACTGTCCGTGGATCGGTCTCTCTTACTTTTGGAAGAGATATTCTATCTTGGCTTTAATCCCAGATCATGGAACTGGGTTTCTAGAAACCAGGCATTGCTCTTCCAAAAGGTGGCGCTATAATAAGTTTTCATTTTTTCCACGGTGGATTTTATGCAAATTATGTTCCCAGAAACCTTAGCAGGGCATGCATGGGCTATAAGTCCCTATACTCTGAATGGTGTGTGTTCTTAAGGAGACATAGCACCCAACGCTGTCCAGTCAATAATTGACAAAGTAGGAATATACCCCAGGGTGCCTCCTAGAGGCATAACAGAGGAACTACACAACAGACTGATAAGATACTGCAGAATTTTTATTTCATTTTTGGAATATAAGTCTTAGGCTATACAAAAATATCTGATTGTTCTGTGCTCGAAGCCAACGTAACTAACAAAGGAGCTCCTGAGCCACCTACCTACTCCCATGAAGGTCTTACCTTTCCCCCTCCTAAGCAGTTAAACACATAATAGTCCTGTGACGTGACGGAGCAGAATAATTACCCAGTGTGCGCACATAAGACATTTTACAATTCTCGGAGGGTAAGGGAATAATTTCACTTTGGCATATTTGTGAGCGAGCCGTACAGTAGTGCTCATTAGTAATAGTACCTGAGATGGAACAGCTGTCTTTTACACGGAGGAATCTGTCAATTTCTCACTGCCCCCTGTCATTGAAACCCATCGGAGACTAAGGAAAAAAATTAAAAGGAGGATTTTCTCATGGTTTTACCTAAACACAGAACTTGGCAGCAAACAAGCACTTCTAATCCTCCGTCAGGGAGATGCAGGGTGGATATTTTTTTCCAGCAAGCTCTTGTATAAACCTCGCCAGTCTCCTGGTATTTATTCACAAAACTCCCATACACAGCGGAGAGTCCACGTTTACTTTGTAGACTGACAACCTCACCCAGAATGAGGTGCGACCAGCGTCTTACGAGGAAACATTTTTATAGGTAATAGGTTCTGGGAAATGACTTATCTCTGTCTTTTCTCTGCTAATGTTACTCTTTTGTGGGAAAAATGATCCACAATGTATTTTATTACATTTCATTCATGGAATATTCCCATCGTTCTGTGGACGTCAGAAGGGTTGGACTGGCCCATTAGAGGATTCTACAGGGGGTGTCAGAATGTGATACATTAATGAGCCCTGAAGGATCAGCATGATGTGACACCAAGGCCATTAGGGTCTATTTCTTATGGGTCGATCATAAATACCTTATTAGATGTTATTGATAATGTATCCAGTGAAAAACAATTGCGTGAAAATTAATTATGGGCGTGCATATGTACTGTATAGCGTTAAGTGAACCGGTTTATGATGAGTTTGTTACAAAGTTTCCAAAAATGTATCTTTCTATTGAATCCAAAATTTTTGCCTTTTGCCTTGCATGGCCCCAGTGAAATGGCAGCCATAGGGACCTGAAAGGTATGCAAAACTAAAAAAAAGTAATTGGCACACAACCACTGAGGCCTGTTATTGGGTTTCAGTTGTCATGTAGGGGGCTCTGATATCATACACTGCAGCATCAAATCTTGATGACATGGATACCCTCAACATGACTGCTGAGGCCGAATCATAGACATCAGTAGTGATATGATAGCTGAAGAAAAAAGTAGGTAGCCAGAAAGAGGACCCAAAGACTGGAGGGTGCTAGAGCATAACCCTGTCCTTAGGTTATTATACTCTAGGACCTGAAGAGAAAGAAAGGAATCTTTCCATTGAGGCTTGCAAATATTGGCAAAGAAAATATTGCAAGGTCCATTACCATTACTAATTCTTCATAGATGAAGGGTGGACCAGGGTGAAACTCCAGACCAACTGTAATTGGTATTATCCCTTAAATATTCTCATCTCCCTCCACAGTCATTTACATCCTACTTGGTGCTCCCCCTCATCATTGCTCCTTCTTAGCTACCCTACTAGTATATGGCGTTACCCATTCCTCTTCAAAAAGAGGTTCTTCAGCAGTAGCTAGAGTGAGAAGCTCAGAGGTTTGTATCAGCACATTAAATCATAACCACAAAAAATTGTTTTCCAATCTAATAAAAACCATTGCTCTATGGAAAATAAAATTTATCAACTTTGATCTGAATTCTTACTTACTTACACATGTTCTCAGCTTGGTCTAGAACTGGTAACTATGTTACATAACTGCTTTTATGTTCATGGGTGGGAGCTCTCTGTCTTGTACTCTTCACAGGTGGAGCCTATTTGTCCTCATCTCTTCATGGGTAGAGCCTCTTTGTCCTCATATCTTCATGGGTGGGGCCTCTTTGTCCTAATCTCTTCATGGGTGGAGCCTCTTTGTCCTCATCTCTTCATGGGTGGAGCCTCTTTGTCCTCATCTCTTCATGGGTGGAGCCTTCTTACTCTGTTCCCTTCATGGGCGGACCCTCTCTTTTTTGTTCTATCTTTCTTTATGAATAGGAACTGAGGTCATATGAGTGAGCATATATATAGCCACAGAATTTAGTGTGAATTGTAAAAGGATTTTACAATATTTACAAGCAGGGGATGGGATGAAATCTAAAAAGAAACTATACTCACCCTTCCAGTCCCTGCTCTAGTCCCTGCTGGTCTCTGTATAGTATATGCTACAGCCAATCACTGGCCAGCCAAGAAGTCATTGTTAAAGGGTGTGAACAGAGACCAATAAGGACCATAGGAGGGGCAACACCGGAGCGGCACATTATTGTAGAGGAGAATAGGGTTTGGGGATATTTTTTATCCCATTCCAATGATTTTGGTTATATTTTTGTAATTTCTCCTTGGCAGAAGCTGAAGAGACGACTACAGTTTTTAGTAACGATAACAAAAACACTTCAGGTAAGAATAAGGAAATCATTTAGTGCATATTCCATCATGTGCGCAGGTCATTAGGAAGTAGCGCTGTAGCTTTAAGTGGTCATTTAGAATAATCATTCCCCAGTAGGGCATGGATCCCATTAGATGCTGGGCATATTAAGGAACATCTGCTGTCTGCAGCAGGGGGCCCAGACAGATTCCCTGAGCCAGGTTTATCCATGGGCTGCAAGCAATTCTTACATATTAAGACAAAGAGATCAGTCCACATTAAAGAAAAGACAACAACATCACATTAGATGGAAGGAAACTTTAATAGAGACTTCTAAAACTTCTCTTATAGGAAGGAAAGTTATATCTGGGGGTCCTCGGAAATGGGACCTCGGGAAGGCTGGAAATGACTGATGGTGATTTATATACAAGATGTTTCTAATTGTATTTCTTTAGTTAGACTACATGTACTGGCATAAGAGGGAGCGATAGGTGGCGGATTATCTGATATTCTGGATTATCTACTGGATTTAAGAAACTATATAAAAGGATGTGACATGTTACATTGTAACTCAGGTATGTATCGGAAACAAATTCTGGATCATCAGGTGTTTCCTTAGATCAAAGAATTGTCTCTGTTTTTCATTGTAAAGCAATAGTATAATTTATTTGGTCCAATGGGGGGGATTTATCTACGCATTTACGCCAATTTTCTGACAATTTTGACAAGCTCCACAGAAGATCTAATGTCTATGGTTGGCTATAAACACTAGATGGATGGAAAATCCAACCAGCACTTACAGAGTTACTTGCTCCATCAGACTATGATTTCGGACAACTGCCTGTACAGTCATTTTGAAACTCCAGCTCATCTGTTCAGTTGTTGTCAGGAGTATCTACCTTGTCATTCTATATGGGAAAAATCCATGTCACCTTGTATGGGTTAGGTGAGAAGATTACACGATCCCTTAGATTTCGCTCCTAGATTTCGATCCATTATTGACAGTAGGTCTGTAGTCAGACAACGACGGGATGATGGCAATATGGCGCAGTGGCCAGGACCGCCCACCTGACAACAGAGAGTGTAATTGTGCTGAAACTAGCAGCAATGATTTCTCAAAAATGGAGGGAATTAGAGAAAAAATTCTAACTGTGCTGGAATCAGTGGAGCGGAAACTATGGAAGGATGGAAAGACTTGGAGTTGGTGGAGGTGGTGAAAAGTCCCCTTTAAGGTGGCCATTGTTACAGCTGCATTCACCGCAGACAGAGCCCCTTCTTATCAAGTCATTGGCTTCCGGATATCCAGGAATCTGAGAAAGCTGAAGGTGATCTCCAAGTAACTAAAACCGACAGATAAATCAACGGAAGAGGTTTATGACATTTTTCCATGTATCACACAGAGAAGAAATAATATATGTCTATCCTAAACTAAGTCAACAGATAAGTCAAATATGCGACTCACCCCGAGATGTGACCTCATATATAAAGTAGTAATCGCAATACGATAATACTAAAAATGCCAACAATGTAAATGTTATTTCAGACCTGTCGTAGACTCGGAGTCTCTCCATAGCCGGGGGAGTCGTTTTACCTGGATCATTGTATAGAGGTCTGGACTGTGTCTTACCAGACGGCACTGATGACAGAATGTGGATAAGGAGCACTAGAGACCCTGCTAGATGACATTGTAGACATTACAGTGACCATACTGAGGCTACGTCGGAGATTCAGGTGCAGAGTCCACCAAAAAACATCGGAGGACATTTTCCTCTGCCAGTTTCAGTTTAAAGATGATGGACACCCAACAGATTGCGTTATAGTCAATGGGGTCCGCCAGGCTCGGTGTGTAACCTTTATTTTAGCTGTCCCTTGACAGACATGGACAGAGAAGATGCAACAGTAGTGTGAACCTAGTGTAAAAATTGTAGCTAGGAGTAAATTCTTTATTGTAGTACAAGCATATTGAAGGATGGAGACCACTGACCCAATTTATACGGGCAAAGTCTCTACTGCTTGGATGGGTATGGCCTATATATGTGATTGTAAATTAGATACAGTAACCACTCTAAAGAACAAAGTAAACACAAAGTGTATAGGCAGATTCTATGGGGTCCTTGGCAATAGGGATCAGTCCACCCCCCCCCCCCCCCCAACTTAAGGCTTCATTCACACAACCAAGTTTGCAGCACAAAGGGGCCAATTTTATATCGGAATGTTCTCATTGACATCTAACTGGCTCCCACTTCCTATTGATCTTCCGTTCTGTTCCTATGTCATGGAGCATGATAGTACCTGCTCAATAATCTTCAGAGTATTGGACCCTCCATTGAAGAGCCTCGACCTTCACCGTCCATTATATGCACGAGGACTAAGGGTCATCTTGATTGATCTTTGCCATTGCGCCCCCTCTCTTCTATGTCTGCTACTGCATAAGCCAAGTAATTGCAAGAAAACCGCAAGGAACTGAACATATTCATTGGAGTGTACATAAATCCTTTCTCCCACCGGTCGCTTTGTCATGGTATAATTCGCACCACTGAAATTAAATGGGACAGGTATAGACCGCTAAGCAAGCGTCCAAAATAAATGTCTTAGACCTTCCATAGGAAACGTCTTGCAGAAGGACTTTATTGCAGCCTGTTAGAGCTCAGATACCGATTCTTTTCTCTGGAAGCTGGCAGTACATGACATCATTGCAAGGCTCGCCAGCAAGTAATATCTCCAGGCTAAGCAAGGAAGACATACACTTTCTCAGGAATTGATTTAATGCGCATTATGACTTCCCTCAGAGAGAAAGGTTTTCCCATGTACTTAACTTTCATTTGTGTCTGATCTCTCTCTATTAGATCACACAATCTCTCCCAACATTTATGATGTATCTTGGAGGAATGTTATACAATGTAAAATGGAAGAGCATCGGTATTGTTTACAGGGTGAAAGGTGGAAAAGCATTAAAAATGGAGATTGTAGCAAAATGCATTGCAAAATGGACGGCATTGCAATCATATACATGGAGAACAAACAAGTCCATGGGCCCCAGACCAAAGAGCGGGATCTCCCTATGAGCCTGTCATGGTCCCCATTTCCAACATGGCTGCTCCACCAGACTTAGTTCTTCCCCCATACAAGAGCCTAAGAGAAACAGGCACAGAGGGGGTCTGGGATACGCTGAGTGGTGGTCGCAGATCAAAACCAGAACATGGCCGAGACCCCAAGCAGTGAGAGTCAACGAAGCTCCAAGTACCAAAAAGTCAATGAGAGAGGTGGACTTAGACTTCTAGGAAGAGAGTGGGTCATGGAAGAGAGCACCTGGTGTACTGGAGGTAATGGAGGAATGAGAAGATAGATAGATAGATAGATAGATAGATAGATAGATAGATAGATAGATAGGAAATAGATGGATGGATGGATGGATAGATAGATAGATAGATAGATAGATAGATAGATAGATAGATGATGGATAGATAGATAGATAGATAGATAGATAGATAGATATGGATGGATAGATAGATAGATAGATAGATAGATAGAAAGATAGAAGATAGATAGATAGATAGATAGATAGATAGATAGGAGATAGATAGAAAGATAGATAGAAAGATAGATAGATAGATAGATAGATAGATAGATAGGAAGATACGAGATAGATAGATAGATAGATAGATAGATAGATAGATAGGAGATAGATAGATAGATAGATAGATAGATAGATAGATAGCTATTAAGTAACGTTATGAAAGGAAATGGAAATACATAAAATTTTATTATTTTGCATCTATACCAATTGGGTTATATAAGTAGATGAGAGAGCCAGTTTCTTCCTGGACTGAGTTCATTTTGTAGTCTTAGGCCTAATGCCCATCTGTAAGAAGTTACCTTATCATGACAGGTGGACTCACATAATTTTTAGATAGATATGTAGATCAATACGTTAACAGAGATATATAGATAGATAGATAGATAGATAGATAGATAGATAGATAGATAGATACCGTAGATAGATACCGTAGATAGATAGATAGATAGATCTATTTGTCCTGGATTCCATTAGATTAGCCCAGGAATGTGACTTGTTCCGCTGGTATAGGAGAACATGTGCTATAGAGATTGCGGTGATGTTATTGCGTGTTCTGTATATTTAGTTATAACATTCATAAGTGTTGAGTCTTCCCTGTAATATAGAATTATGTCTTTACCTTTCAACGTATTCTCATTTCATAGAAGCCATCTACTGCCCCCATCATTTTCTTTAATAGTCTGCCATGGCATCATCCTTATTAATTTCAGAATTAGTCCATTATGAGCACATATTCTGCCTATGTGTGTGAAAAATCATCTTCATTATTGGAGCAGTGCGGTGACAGGTACGCCGGGGTTAGCAGACACTCCATCTTTTCTATTCAATAGGGAGCAGATGGGGACACGCTTTATTGCAAAGAATTTATCACAGCTCTGGGGGAAAACCGCATAACAGGTAAGACGTCTATTGACTTTACATTTTATGCTGGTTTATGCTCAGTATACAGTATACTGGTCAATAGCCGTATGCCTCAGCTAATACAGAGATTATTACACAGGCCATAGGATGCCAAGATGGCTTAGACCACATGAGTTTTGTAGGGGAATTTTTTAAAATTAATTTTACAAATTCAAGATTGAATTATTACTAATAAAAATCCATTAAATACGTTCACCAGAACCAGCATATCACCCCAGCCCTGCAGATAGATAGGTTACTGTCACCAGAACCAGCATATCACCCCAGCCCTGCAGATAGATAGGTTAGTGTCACCAGAACCAGCATATCACCCCAGCTCTGCAGATAGATAGGTTACTGTCACCAGAACCAGCATATCACCCCAGCTCTGCAGATAGATAGGTTACTGTCACCAGAACCAGCATATCACCCCAGCCCTGCAGATAAATAGGTTAGTGTTACCAGACCCAGCATATCACCCCAGCCCCGCAGATAGATAGGTTACTGTCACCAGAACCAGCATATCACCCCAGCCCTGCAGATAGATAGGTTAGTGTCACCAGAACCAGCATATCACCCCAGCCCTGCAGATAGATAGGTTACTGTCACCAGAACCAGCATATCACCCCAGCCCTGCAGATAGATAGGTTACTGTCACCAGAACCAGCATATCACCCCAGCCCTGCAGATAGATAGGTTAGTGTCACCAGAACCAGCATATCACCCCAGCCCTGCAGATAGATAGGTTAGTGTCACCAGAACCAGCATATCACTCCCAATCCTGCAGATAGATAGGTTACTGTCACCAGAACCAGTATATCACCCTAGCCCTGCAGATAGATAGGTTAGTGTCACCAGAACCAGTATATCACCCTAGCCCTGCAGATAGATAGGTTACTGTCACCAGAACCAGCATATCACCCCAGCCCTGCAGATAGATAGGTTAGTGTCACCAGAACCAGCATATCACCCCAGCCCTGCAGATAGATAGGTTAGTGTCACCAGAACCAGCATATCACCCCAGCCCTGCAGATAGATAGGTTAGTGTCACCAGAACCAGCATATCACCCCAGCCCTGCAGATAGATAGGTTAGTGTCACCAGAACCAGCATATCACCCCAGTCCTGCAGATAGATAGGTTAGTGTCACCAGAACCAGCATATCACCCCAGCCCTGCAGATAGATAGGTTAGTGTCACCAGAACCAGCATATCACCCCAGCCCTGCAGATAGATAGGTTACTGTCACCAGAACCAGTATATCACCCAGCCCTGCAGATAGATAGGTTAGTGTCACCAGAACCAGTATATCACCCCAGCCCTGGAGATAGGTTAGTGTCACCAGAACTAGTATATCACCCCAGCCCTGGAGATAGATAGGTTACTGTCACCAGACCCATCATATCACTCCAGCCCTGCAAATAGATAGGTTAGTGTCACCAGAACCAGGGCTGGGGTGATATGCTGGTTCTGGTGACAGTAACCTATCTATCTGCAGGGCTGGGGTGATATGCTGGTTCTGGTGACAGTAACCTATCTATCTGCAGGGCTGGGGTGATATACTGGTTCTGGTGACACTAACCTATCTATCTGCAGGGCTGGGGTGATATGCTGGTTCTGGTGACAGTAACCTATCTATCTGCAGGACTGGGGTGATATGCTGGTTCTGGTGACAGTAACCTATCTATCTGCAGGGCTGGATTCACATGCTGGGTTCCTCCAATGTAACACCTATAGAGTGGAGTACCTCTGTGATACGGACTTATATGGGGCACATACATTTATTTTCCCTATCAGCCTTAATACTGAGGTAGAATCCAGAATATTCTGAGTTAATATAAACCATATTATTTGTTTAAGCATTACCAGTTTACAGGCTGCAACTTTAATAGCTCAGCCAATGCAGCCCCGGCCGGTGACTAAAGCCAACCATGCAATCTCTTTCCATTCTCCCAACGTCACCTGAGAACTGTGATGAATTTTTGGGTGGGTTCCTCTGCAAATGATGAGGATCAAACTGAAGTGACCTCATTCTCTGGAGTGTTTAGGCGTTTCCTAGGCGGGTGACTTTCAAGTGAGGTAAATCTTCTTCCTAAAGGCTTAATTGTGAAATCTCTGCTCTAAAAATGTTGTGCAAATAATCTAAGGTTCTAATAATTCATAAATAATAGAAAACAGGACAAATCTGTCTCATTGCTTTCTGACAAGCCCACAAGTTGTAATATATGGGCCTGACTGGTGTGCAAGGAGTGAGGAACGGCAAATTAAGGAATTTATGGGTAGAGTTAGTAGAAAAAACATATCTTAACCCCTTCATTACCCGGACATTTACCCGGATGTCATGGACAAAGTCCATGACATCGCCACAACTGTTATGTCATGATCCCTAAAAAGTCTTTACAAAGGACCAACCAGCACCTTTGCTTGGACCCCGTTCCCCGATGATGTCATCAGCTGACCTCACTCCTGGAGCATCATCACCTAAAGTGGATACTTCACCAGTTACAACTTTTTGACATTCTCTACTAGGTGCCGCCTGAACTGATTCTGGCACAGTTGTTATTTCTCTGTAGTCCCCACCATTCCTGAGCAATCATTGCTACTCGTTTAGGCCCCAATATGCTAATTAGTTTCTTTATTGTCAGGTGGGCGGTCCTGAAGTGGAGCAGAAATCCAGGGGCCACCCTCCTGACAATAAAGAGCCTAATTAGCCTATGGTTGCCTAAACTAACAGCGCTGATTGCTCAGGAATGGTGGGGACTAGAGAAAAAATTCCAACTGCACCAGAATCAGTGGAGCGGCACCTAGTAAAGACAGTGAACATCTCAATTACCATGTTGAGTGCTAAAATTAACAGCACTGATTACTCAGGAATGGTGAGGGCTAGAGAAATAATTTCAACTTCTTTGGAATAAGTGAAGCAGCAACTATTGAAGGTGCAAAGAGATGGAGTTGGAGGAGGTGGTGAAAGGTTCTCCTCGAAAAGAATCCATCATGTTACCAGCATGTGAAATCACTGCTTTTGGATATAAACACCTTACTAACTAGCTGTAGGTCCTAATGGTATATTTATAGAGCCAGTGCCCCATGTGATATCCCAGTCCTCTATGTCCCCAATATCATCCCAATCCCAACCAATACGATGTCCAGTATGATTTTATCATATGTGTGCCCATAATTTGTGTGTGTGTGTGTGTGTATATATATATATATATATATATATATATATATATAAATATGTGTCTATTATAAGTATATATTTGTGTTTATAATTAGAGATGAGCGAGTAGGTATTCGATAGAATACTACGGTATTTGAAATACTCGTACTCGTTCGATTACTACTCACTATTTGCAGTAAAGATTTGATTCAGAACCAGCTTTGATTGGCCGAATGCTATACAGTGTATAACATTCGGCAAATCAACGCTGGTTCTTCAGCAGGCTCGTCCTTGCTAGTTGGGAGAGCTGGCAGCTTGCGGTTATGCAGGAGCTGACTTTTTCTCATAGGAATGCATTGACCAACGTTGATTGGACGAATGCTATACAGTGTACAGCATTCGGCCAATCAACGCTAGTCCTGCTGGAGGCTCGTCTGTGAGGAGGCGGAGTCTAAGATCGGGCCTCAGCAGTCTCTATTGTGGCCCGATCTTAGACTCCGCCTCCTCACAGACAGACCCCTCCGAATGGAATATCAGCGCAACTGCAAGCCCTGTGCAGTTAAAGCGCATGGACCCCATAGACTATAATGGGGTCCGTGTGCTTGCCAAGCACTGCTCACACAAATCATTTGTGCGGGCAGTGCGTGGCAAGCACATGGACCTGTTATAGTCTAAGGGGTCCGTGCGCTTTAACTGCACTTCCCTCCTCCTAAACACTCTCCTCCTGCTAGTCGTGGACTTGGTGACTCTCCTTTAGTCGAATAGTGGTTTCCCTTTAAATTATCATTTTTTCCCATAGACTATAATGGGTTTCGATATTCGATTGAGTAGTCGAATATTGAGGCTCTACTCGAAACGAATATCGAATCTCGAATATTTCACTACTCACTCATCTCTATTTATAATATGTTTCTACATATGTGTCTATTATATGTGTGTCTATAATATGCATATGTATGTTTGCCTATTATATGTGTATAATGGTTTTCTACATGTATATCTATTATATGAGAGTCTACAATATATCTGTGTACATTTGTATCTATCATATGTGTGTCTGCTATATATGTATCTATTATATGAGTGTCTATAATACTGTATATCTGTGTACATTTGTATCTATCATATGTGTGTCTGCTATATATGTATCTATTATATGAGTGTCTATAATACTGTATATCTGTGTACATTTGTATCTATAATATATCTGTGTACATTTGTATCTATAATATATCTGTGTACATTTGTATCTATCATATGTGTATCTGCTATAAATGTATCTATTATATGAGTGTCTACAATATATCTGTGTACATTTGTATCTATCATATATCTGTGTACATTTGTATCTATCATATGTGTCTGCTATATATGTATCTATTATATGAGTGTCTATGATATATGTGTGTACATTTGTATCTACACTATATCTGTGTACATTTGTGTCCATTATACGCCTGTCTATACATGTATTATACCGATCAGAACTGAGGACAAGCCATTTATCGGACCTATAATCTACAACATAAGGATAAATCTCTCCTTGTTCCTTGTTTGCACAATAAGTCATATTTTTCATCTGAAGACGGCAGTCAGATAAAATGGTTCCTGGGCCGGCTCTGTGCACAGATCAGCATATTCCCTATACTCTGATTTTTCCTTATACATATTAAGGAGATTGCACATCAAAAGGCTGGGTGACCGGCCAGGCTGCATGTCTTTATAGTAATTAAGCCCAATTTAGCCCCTTGTGTATCCTCCTCTGCTCTAGTGGACGCCTAGCAATAGTCAGCGCTGCCACACGGGTGCCGCCATAAATGACTATATTAAGGAAATCTTTTAATCATTTTTTAGGGGGGTAAAAATCTTCAAAAAATAAGAAATAATTGATATTGGATATGATGCCCATGACACAGGCAGATATTTTATATTCTGCATTCATGTGTTTCCATAGTTGGTTCTGCTTTAGTGTCTGCATTAACTTTAATTTCAGCAGAATTATGAGGTGTCTCTGCATTACAGCCATATTATGTACCCCAAAAAGTCTGGTGCTGAACTACTTACAGTCTCCATCCCTCTACTCTGCACCCTTCCCAATACCACTTGCATCCTCCTCCTTCTCCTTTTTCTGTATGCTGCTATATGGTGCATGCCCTGCCTGGCTCTTAAAGGGTCAGGGCTAGAGATGAGCGAGTAGTGTTCGATCGAGTAGGTGTTCGATTGAATACTACAATATTCGAAATACTCGTACTCAATTGAACACTACTAGCTGTTCAAAGTTTAAGGTTCGATGCAGAACCAGCGTTGATTGGCAGAATGCTATACATTCTGCCAATCAACGCTGGTTCTTCTCTTACCTTTAGAAGTCTTCTCCGTGCAGCGTCCCCGCGGCCTCTTCCGGCTGGAATTCATTCTGCCTAGGCATCCGGCCTAGGCAGAGCCGACTGCGCATGTCCGCGCATGACCGTGCATGTGTAGTCGGCTCTGCTTAGGCCCCGTTGCTTAGGCAGAGTGAATTCCAGCTGGAAGAAGACGCGGGGATGCTGCGCCGGGAGAAGACTTCTCGGAGGATCCAGCCCGACCGTCACTCGTGGACTTGGTAAGTATAATTTTATCGAATGTTGCCTACCCCTGAAACGAGCATTTCCCCCCATAGACTATAATGGGGATCGAAATCCGTTTGAACAGTCGAACAGTGTGCGGCTGTTCGAATCGGATGTTGAACCTCGGACAATTTAGTGTTCGCTCATCTCTAGTCAGGGCATACACAGGTTAATGTGTCCTCAATGAACAGGAAGATATCTCAGCAATTTTAGTTTGGCCTCGCGATTCAACCTGAAGACACTCCCTCCTCCGGACTAGGCCCATTCATTGGGCCTAATCCAGAGAGGAGGGCGCGGCTGGATGCCGATGCAGTGCACTGGCTTTCAGTCTCGGCTACCTGGTTTTTGGATCGGAACCTGAGGCGGTCTCCGTCTCAGATTCCAATCCAAAAAATCCTGTGTGAACTTACCCTAAAGCGTCAGGGCATACACAGGTTAATGTGTCCTCAATGAAGAGGAAGATGTCTCAGCAATTTTTGTTTGTAGGTTATTAGTCTGCACAAATATGTTTCTTCCCCGTCTGTCTGCCCATGTTTGACCCTGCCTGTCCTGACCTCTTGACTAGGTTACCTACTGCGCACAAACTCCACCTGCCCAAGTCTCAGTCTCAGGTCCTCCCACTAGCATGAGTCTGCTTCTATATATTATATGTGTTATATGGGACATTTAAACAGGGACTGTTTTCTATTGCCAAATTTATCTAGAAGGAATTCTGTCTCCTTGTTTGTGCCACTTGGCTCAGCTTCCTTGGTGCCTTTGTCTTCTTCTGGATCAACGTGGCTAAAATATATGTTGGCCTTCATGGACTGTGCCTTTATCCAACGTTATTAACTACTGAATGTTACTACTTTATTTTACCATAGCACCAGAGACCAAGTTAATATGGCCCTTGTAATTTCTCTTGTTTATTCTATAAACATTGTCGCTTTTGCCATAGTTTTGAGAGATAAACTTTGCTTATTTTTGCAGTTTTGCAGGGTTCGGGCTTCCTGTTTCATTGGAATCAACATCTGTAGGAGGTTTGTATGATCTCATGTCCTCATGTGGATTATCTCCAGGTAGGACTGTTTTCTTTCATAGTCTAAAAACATATGGGCAGATTCATTACTATGTTCCAAAATGTAGTCATCAATGTGCTCGTGTATCTGTGTCAGCGTTGTATAACATGTGTGCACCATAGAGGCAAAGGATAACGACAGCAAAGATAATAATACTAATAAGAACCGCAATCTTAGCCAAAATAATGGGGAAAACAGAGTACCTGGAATATTGGTGAATTTACCAGATTTACCAAACGGGACAAATATTTTTATATTGTAATACTTTGGGTATTTTTTGTTGTTTTTTTTGCGTGTTTATGTTTTACTTGCATTTATTTATTTTATATGTGATCTAGGGAAAGGGGGATTATTTCAACTTTAATTTTTTAATTTTTTTTATTTTTGTTACTTTTTTTTTTATTTTTTAAAGGGATTCTATCATTAGAATCCTGTTTTAAGCTAAACCCATGTCGGAATAGCCTTAAGGAAGGATATTTTCCCCCTACCTTTAGATGTCTTCTCTGCTCCGCCGTTCCTTAGATAACCTGGTTTTTGTCATATGCTAATTAGTTTTCTTGCAGCACTGGGGGCGTCCCCAGTGCTGCAAGAAAACTATCCAGCACCGCCTTCTTCTTGTTCGCCTCCTCTAGTCCCATCACATCTTCTTCAAAAAACGCCGACTGCACATGTCCGTCGCCATTTTCCTGTGGTCGATCGTGAATGGCCGACGGATGTGTGCAGTCGGCCATTTTCCTGTGGCCGAACAGAAAAGAAGAGTCGGAGGCAGCGAACAAGAAGAAGGCAGTGCTGGATAGTTTTCTTGCAGCACTGGGGACACCCCCAATGCCATTTGAGTGCTGGGGACCAACCCCAGTGCTGCGAGAAAACTCATTAACATATAGGCAAAACGGGATATTTAAGGAATGGCAGTGCGGAGAAGACATGTAAAGGTAGGGGAAGAATAGCCTTTCTTAAGGCTATTCCAACATGGGTTTAGCATAAAACAAATTCTAATGATAGAATCCCTTTAAGCCCCCTCAGGGGGCTTGAACATACGATCTTCAGATCATTCTGCTTCATAGTTATTCACATGCACTAGCATGTACAAGTACATCCTAGTGTGCGTAGGGGTTAAAGGGGTTATCCAGGACTATCAAACATGGCTGCTTAGTTCTTCACAGGAAGTGACATCAAGATAACCATACATCACACGGCCATTTAGTTGAATAGGACTGAGCTGTTTCCTTACCATGTGACCAATGGACATGAGGTCACTTCCTGAGAAGCAGCCATGTTTCCTAATCCTGGATTACCCCTTTAAGGTTGCAATAATAAGCAGTGAACCAGTATACCCTGGCATCGCTACAACTCAAAAAATGAACTCTTTGCCATTTTTGGCTCGAGACTCCAATTGAGTGTTTTTCTAGAGTCACATTTTAGGTTCGGAAGTTCTCCCAGAAACAGCTTGTCCTCGATGTGAAATTACTATGAAGATTATTTACTTTGCTCCAGGAACCTTGCCATTACTCTTCATATTATTCTTAAATAACTGAGTTAAATAAAATCTTCTCAATTTGCAAAATATTTAGTTGACATCATATAAATGGCAGCTCGGCTCATTTTGGGAAGTGTCACTTATATTCCCCCAGGGCCATTAAAGAGTGTAAAGTGGAATGATGTATGTAATAAAGTATTTTTTGAGATATTATACACCCTGTGTAAGGTATGATGTCAGACAATTAGAGTTATCACAGCTATGCCAGGTCTGAGACGTTACATGACGCTCTTGTATACTATGAGGGTAAGGTTTCACCGCCGGGCTCGGGTTTCTGGGTGCTGTTCTATTTAATTAGGGAAATGATATATAATTTCCTCAATGTGACCTCCGTATTATCAGCGCCCAGGATCTCAACCAAATTAAATTACATTTTGGAACCTGGTCTACATAATATGTATAGATATTAATATAATAGGGGGAAGAATTAAGATAGCACAATTCAATAATATTTATATTTAGGAATTTGGGGAAAGAAATAGTTTCCAGAAAAAAGATCCAAAATTAAAATAGTTACATTCGAAAAATTCTAAAAAAAAAAAAAAAGTTGCGGGCCCTATAAACTCAAATGATGCATACAAAAAGTACACCAGTTTGTGTCACTTGAAGCTCCTGGACCCCAAAGTAAAATCTTTGCGAGGGACCTATACCTAATGTGTGGCACTTATAATAATAATGGCAAAGGGGTCATTGGTGTGGGGGGAGAGATGTGGGGTGCATGGGTGTTCTGTAGGGTGGAGATAGGGGGTATAAAGTGCACTGTGGGGGGAAAGATGTGGGGTGCAGGGTGTACTGTGGGAGGAAATATGTGGGGTGCATGGGTGTTCTGTAGGGTGGAGATAGGGGGTATAAAGTGTACTGTGGGGGGAGAGATGTGGGGTGCAGGGTGTAGTTTATGGGGAGAGATGTGGGGTTCATTGGTTTTCTGTGGGGAGGAGATGTGGGGTGTAAGGTGTACTGTGGTGGACAAAGATGTGGGGTGCAGGGTATACCCAGAAGAGAAATAGATGGGAATGGGTGGAGTCAATTGGTGGAGTGGGTGGAGCTAAATTTTCCACAGCCACATTTTGTCCTTCTTTCTAATCTTTAAAAGTTTGGAGGTATGCTTATCGTGGTCAGGTTATCTTCTGATAGATGTAGTGTCCTCCTAATAACCAGCCATGATGTCCTTATTGTGGTCAGGTTATCTTCTCATACATGTAGTGTCCTCTCCTGATAACCAGCCATGATGTCCTTATTGTGGTCAGGTTATCTTCTCATACATGTAGTGTCCTCCTGATAACCAGCCATGATGTCCTTATTGTGGTCGGGTTATCTTCTCATACATGTAGTGTACTCCTGATAACCAGCCATGATGTCCTTACTGTGGTCAGGTTATCTTCTCATACATGTAGTGTACTCCTGATAACCAGCCATGATGTCCTTATTGTGGTCGGGTTATCTTCTCATACATGTAGTGTCCTCCTGATAACCAACCATGAAGTTTTTCATTATCGCTGGTACTAGCTCTGAGTCTCCACTGCGCAATACAGCGGTCGCCGTCTTTAAAAGCCTGAAATCCGCCATACTATTACAGTGGATGTCGGGAAAGGGTTACACAGGGTTCTGTTCATGGGAAAAATTCTATAAAAGAAGGTAAAAAAGGGGTTGAACACTGTGTCAGGATGTAGGGTTACGATGGTATGGTACATAGAAGTGGTGGTAGGGCGTATATTGATTTTTGTCACTTACACCCATGCCAGTAATTAATTTCTTTCATTAATATCTCTTGGAATTCCTCGTCTTGATATAGAAATCTTCTTGGTGACAAAACATTTTCTTAAACGGCGTCTACCTTTTTCTGAAAGTGTTTTTCTAACCTTAAATTGACCCAGGGCTCTTTGAATATATTACCCGTATAAATTACACCTCAGCTGTTGCTCATAAGTAAGTTACAGTACCTGGAATCTGTCTCCAAATCTCCAGTTGGGCAGTAAAACTGGTCACAGTTGCAACGTCCCCACAACCTCTGTTTCGACTCACCAAGTCTGTAACATAAACCTAACAGCCCATTAAATAACTTGTCTATAAACACGTTCTAGATTTCTGAACTTTTTAAATACCCATCGTTGGAGGAAAAAAAAAAAAACAGTACACATGGTAGGAGGAATTGGGAAGGTAGGAGGGAGGGGGGTAAGGGGCTCCGAATAAGAACAACATGAAGCAAATAAGATTTTATGAGCTAATCTCATTACAACGTTTCTTGTAATTCCTGTTTACTAACAGTCAGTGCTACAAATTGTTTTCAGGGTACAGACTCATGGAGAGTCCATACATTCTATGGTGTGTTTTTGACTTTTTTTTAGGTTTTTAGGGTACTTTGTAATTGCACTCATTATGTACCATCAGTAAAAAAAATTCTGCCGGCTAATTTGTAGTTCAGTTTATTTTCACGTTGACTGAAAACTTAGTTTTTTAATACAGTCAAGGAAAAATCAACAAAAATGTTCATATACATGGAGGTCTTACAGTTGTTGGGTGGACTTACTATAGGAGCGGAGGTTCCCCATCCATGATGACTCATGGCCGTACCAGACAGGGCAATTTTACAGGCATTCATCGGGAACTAACTTTTGTGTGAGTATTTTTTCTCAATAATCTAATGGAACCAAAAATCAGTGTCCATTGGCAGCACTGTCTTTTAAGGGCTTCGCTGCGGACGGATAATGAGAATAAGAGGAACAACCATTTTACCAATCATTTCCTCTGAATGTCCCATGTATCAGAAGTATAATAAGGCTGGGGCAGAATGAGCCCTTCATAGTCAATCAGGGGGCATTATAAAAATTCTGTAGGTCTAATACCCCCTATGTCTTACTAGTAGAGCAGTCTGGAGGAGCCTTGTAAGATTTGTATTGCAAATTTTCTCAAGGATTGCCCAAGTTTCGGTTCTCCGGAAGTGAGATTCTTATACTCTGATATAATTAGGGCTCGTTCACACGGGCACAGAGGGGGCGGATTATGGCGTGTAATCCATGTCATAATCCGCCCCCTCACAATGGTGGTCTATGGAGACCGCCAGGCTACTTTTTTCCATGAGTGGAATGTCACCACTCACGGAAAAAAGAAGCGAGCTGCCCTTTCTTCAGGCGGCTTCCGCGGTGTCTGCCTGGCGGCAGCAACCTCCGGAGTCGGCCTATTCATTTAAGCCTATTCCGGAGGGGGATGCCGCGACTGTCGGAAGCCACGACAGTCGTGGCAGGCGGATTTTGACCCGAGAGTTGACACGGCTCCCCACATCACTCTCGGTCCAAAATCCGCCTTGTGAACTTAGCCTAAATGATATTATTAACCTCTGGGATCTCTTCTGGCTTCTGAGTATAAGAAGAAGAAGTCACCCAGGAGAGCTGAGAACAAAATAAAAAACTGGATCAAAGAATGATGATGTCAATGTGCCCCACGTGACTGGCCCAACTAAAGGCCACAGACATGACCCTGAGGCCTGTGATGTCAGAGGTGAAGCTGGAAGAGCCCATGAATACCGGACACCTAGGAGAGGTCAGGATGTGTTTTTTCTATTTTTTCCACCCCTCCTCTAGCCCCTGTTTGTTATACCCCACCATCTGAAGAGATGGTAATGGTGCATGGGTGGCAAATCCCAAAAACTTGGTTTCAGTTGAACCTAAAATTTTGGTGTCTCATAATTGCTCTGGCCTCGTTTGGTCAACCACAAAAATAAGGGTATCCACATCAACCTACATCATGTATATACAAATATGCAATTTATACATCTACCGAAGGCAAACCCAAAGAAACTATTGCACAGTCTCTAAATGTTTTTTTCACTAAATGGAAATTCACAGATTATAAAATCGCCCCCAAATCTTAAAAATATCCAACTATTCTATGATCTTATTTACTCTTGTCTGAAGGAATGTTGGAACCTTAGAATTGTAACGTTCTTGTTTATTGTAATTATTCTTGTACGTATCTTTTCAGTATTGGAGACAATGAATCTTGAAGTTCTTCTGTTGTACATATACTGTATGTCTATATGTACTGTACATCGAGACCTTGCATAAACTTTGCTGACTTGTTTTGACACACAAACACATGCTGGTATGCCCCCGTGTTTGGCTGGACCAAGGGGTTACACACAGTTGAATCTGTGCTGTTTTTCTGATGAGTAATGTGGCTGAAAATTTATTTCTAACATTCAGTGGCAACGGCTCAAACGTCGAGTGCCAGATAGCGAGGTGGAGCATTGAAATCTTGGCATTTGCACACAAATACTTAATATTACAAATCTTGAAGTGTGATCAAGTATAAGGTGAGGGATGTTTTCATACATATTTAAAAGGAATTACCAAACCGTTCAGATTTTCCATGCAAGTTTTATTTTTGTTGAATATACGTTATGGTTTTCCATTGTGTCAATGTAGGATACAAGGTAAATTGTGTTTCTGTGTACTCATGGAAATTCCGATATATTCTGTTCCAACATATTCCATGGACATCTGTATGCATAGATTTTCAACACTCATGATTCTCTGATGTCAAAATTCCAATGCTTGAGTACACCCATCTGGGACATGGAACTACCAACCATCTTGAGAATAGGAGTCCACCAACCACTACTGTAGACTTTTGCTTCTCTCCTTGGATTTCTTGCCTTCTGTTCATCTCTTTGGACTGAGCCCTGGTGTTGACTTCTGACGTGTTCTGAATTTATTAGCTTTTGTTGACTATCTGGTTTTGATGGTTACTTTCTGACTACACTTCTCTTACTGTGCTCTCTTCACTAAAGTGTCTTGGGGCCAATCCCTAACTATTCCCAGAACCACAATTTGGATATCTGACTGTTTAGGTCCAAACTTCCTTATGGTGGCCCCTGACAAAGTCATAGACTTTGTGCCCTACCTAAATCGATGGTAGTGCCAAGGTTCCAATCTTGGAAGAGGTTTACCAGGCTTATAAAATCAATATCTACCCTTTGTACACATCACCAATCGAAGATGAGTGGAAGTCCATCACCCCAGGACCCCCATGGATCAGTTGTTGGAAGTGACAGTGGTCCACCATGAGCACTGGTTACAAATTGTTCATTTTTGTTGTGGTATGTGATGGGTTCTAGATTTTAAAGACACACTGGTCCATGGTTTTATACCGATTGCCAGATTGGAGTCAGGAAGGATTTTTTTACCCTGAAATGGGGACTTGGACTTGATGGACTGATGTCTTCATCCAACCTCATTTGCTATATGTGACCATCTGACAAGTCACCTGATCGCTGTGCCTTTACATGGGCCAATTATTGAGAATGACTATTCCTAGGATGGTAAATTCCCAAAACTGGCCTGTTCCTCCCCTTATTTTTGAAGAACGGGATACAGAACAGAAATTTTTTTTATGATGAATGATTTTTCCTAAATTTTGCACCTTCATTTGTATTTTCTTAAATGTTGTGCCTTGGGTTTTCTGCACTTGTACAGATCTTGGAAAACAGAGGTTTACCACTAAGTGGGAAGAAAAATTTGGAGGCAGTAACAATCCAACGAATGGGGTAAACTTCAATGGGTTGGCATTAGCCTAGACAAAGCCTATTATTATAGATTAAAATAATTAGGAAATGGGCGCTGTTCGCAGGGGCTTATAATCTGAAGCCAATAATAGCCAAGTATTTATCCAGATGTTTTAATTTTTGCCTTCCACCTGTATACATATATAATAAAATTCTCACGTAGTATATATGCTAAGAAATTACATTTTGCGGTGCAGGCTAATATATCTTTACTTTTCCATGTAGAACTAAATATTTTTTGGAAATACATCAATGAACACAATAATGGAAATGACTAATTTCAGCACATGTCGGAGTGTAACAAGCAATTTCCTCTTCAGAAATGGTAGGTAAAGAGGTGACCATAGACTGACGATGTTTCCGGGACTAACACAGGCGTTGTTAAGAGAGAACCCTGGGATATGAGGTGTTAGCCAAAAAATGTATATTGTCTCCTGAAAATAAACCTATTATATTCCATTGAAAAAGTCATACAAAGCAAATGTTACGAACTAGGAACCCATAATAGGTAATGAGTTCCAGTTGTGGGAATAAGATGGAAGAGGGAACATTTTTGGAGTCTTGGTCGATAGCAATGAGGCGCATGTAAAGACGAGAGGACTAAAACATTGATGAATTATGGATTAGGGTATAAATGTTTAATAGGCGGGGTCTGACGAGTAAAGGTCCGATGTCCAACAGAACTAAAA
Source organism: Leptodactylus fuscus (assembly GCF_031893055.1). Classification (NCBI taxonomy): domain Eukaryota; kingdom Metazoa; phylum Chordata; class Amphibia; order Anura; family Leptodactylidae; genus Leptodactylus; species Leptodactylus fuscus. Next base: position 82,632,578 of record NC_134272.1, read on the forward strand.
GGTTGCATACAATAAGACTGGACACAACCAGTGCACTGCTGGGAGCTGTGACATCATCTATTGTCAGTAGTGATGTAATGATGGCTCAGTGGTGTTCTCTATAGAAGTGTTATCTTCTATTGTAACCCCCTCTTTGATGTAAATGAGGTGACTTCTGCAAAAAAAAAAAAAAAAATCACTGCAAAAGTGGCAAGTGTTAGGCTAGTAATAGGATTTGTGGCCAGAGTGAAAATTTCAAGATATAATATTTTTTTAAATAAATGATGACATGGAAAAATGTTTAAAGATCCCAACAATCTGATATGGATGACCTTTTCTAAGGGAAGGTCATCATCATGATTAGCGTTTAGCGATCGGGATCGGGAAAGATCGCATCCCGATCGGCGATCGAGCAAATTTCACGATTGCAATCGGGATCGACTGGAAAATGATCAGAAATCGGATTTTGAAATCTCAAGATCCGATCAGCCCTAAAAGTGACTTTTCCCATAGAGAAGCATTGATTAGGATTGAGCGATCGGATCCCGATTGGCAATCGAGTAAATTTCATGATCGGTTGGAAAATGATTGAAAATCGGATCTTAAAATTGATCCTGAACTCTCAAGATCGGCTCAACCCTAATCATGATCAAGGTTCTGGAAAATTCCTTTAAGTACAAGTTTTGAGGAAGTGAAGGGAACAGAAAATGAGGACAACAAATAATAAGACAAATGGAGACAGTCAAGGGTGGAACTGAGAGGTCACATAGCAATAACTATAAGTTCACACCATCACACCCTAAGATACAGAACAGAACCCTTTAGGAAGACACAAGGGCATTCTTCCCTCCTCCTTCTTACCACCATTATCCAACCCAAGAACATGGGCGACATGATAACATCTTGTGACCCATATAAGCAGACCTCCATAATAAAGTCTACATTGAGCCTTCCACCAGTAATCTCGACCTGGAGGGCTCCGTCTTCGGCCACGTGTATGAGGTCTATATTTGGTAGGTAGCTTATAATATATTATTATTCTCTCTCGTCTCTCACTCCTTGGCCGGTGGGAAACTACTTTTAGCTTCGGTCTATGTAGATCTCATATTTTGATAAGCCAGTTTTCATTACAGTTATAATATAGGAAGGCATAAAAAATAAGGGTAAAGGTGAGGACGGGAGGAGGGGGCACGCGGGTGCTCAGGCTGCTCCTTAGAGGATTAGTAAAGTGAACATTTCTTATTGAGTTTAAAAATTCACATTATTGTTTTGTAAAATGCCTGAAATGAAGGATAAATATTGATTTGGGCTCAATGCAAACACTCGCTCAAGAGAGGATAATTACATCCTTTCTATGCGAAACACACATCTCAAGAAGGCTTTCAGTTACTTTCCGTGCGGTGTACATTCTTTAGAGCATTCAAAATTACATGTTGTCCTGGACGGTGTCTACTCTGTAATTCTTGATGTCTCTACACTACAGTCAATGTGTAATTTTAAGCTGCAAAACTTTCTGCCTATTAGTAGATGAGGTTTAACCCTTCCTCCGAGTCAGGCATCAATAATGGTTAAACCTCGTCACCCCTGTAAAACGAAAACACATCTGGTTATGCTTTTGGCAACCTAAAAATATACCTTGCTTTTCCTTCTAGATTGTATTATTTTTCTACTCTACATGCTCTGGGGTTGGACTTCTCTTGTTAGGCTCCTCCCTTATAGGTATGTCATCTCTCCGCCCCTGAGGAACGTTTTAACCTTTGTGTTTGTGCCAGAGTTGGCATATGCTGAGTAATACTGTTGTGACATACAATATGATAGCTGTAATAGGTTGATGGGCCACAATTATAATTTTTGGCACATCTTGGAAGGCACGGAAGCTTGTTCTAGCAAGTCGATGGGGCACATCATCTCTGCAGTCAAGTAAACAGAGACTGGGGGAGGAACATCAAGTGGGGGAAAAGAAGGGCTATCAAGTAACCAAAGACCATCAAGGAGCATGGGAGCATTGGTGGTGAAATAGCACGGGAAATTAACACATCTTATTTGCCTCATTTTGTAAAATTTTGCCCAATTCTGGAAATCCCCTTTAGTCCATATGGTCAATACAGCTTTTATCTGATGATGGAAATCTGTCTCTTAAAAACCTATCCTTAAAATTTAAACAAGTCCCACAAAATCACTTTTTTCCATCCCTGCCCCATCACCTGACTGTTACACTTCAGGCTTCATTCTGGTTTACTACACTCATATCTCTACTGTCCAGCTTCTCCTTAGCTTCTGGTCAGACTCCATCTTGGCATCTTCTCTTTGCATTGCTATCAGTCCCATGATGCATCAGCATAGCATCCTATGGGCAGCTAGAGACTGTACTGTATGTACCTGCTGTCGGGCAGTGCAGTTATCCTTCTCTCTCTATATATTTTTTTTAGCTAAAGTTATACTCCAACGTCATACCCTATGATTCATATAACTCCCAAAAGCAAGGGGTTAAAATGATATAGGACATGTGTAGGACCCCATGCACACAACGTTCCGATGTGGGTCAAGTTTGCAATGGCCAATTACTGTGTTAGAGCCTTGGCCAGTCTGACACTGGTCAAGCCCAGTTGTCACAATGGCTGCCATTAAAGGATAATGGAATATGTACACTATCTGGTAAAAAAAAATTAGTCTAATTCTATTTGAAAATGTCTTTAATTATTTTTGGTTCTAAAGATTTGACACAAATGACACAATAATACTACAAGATTTTTCCCAAGAAACTTTTTTTTTAAGTTTTATTACTTTAATTTTTTTCTCCTGTTGATCCCGTGTAATTAGTTCTCTAGAATTAAAAAAAAAATAAAAAATTGTACCTGTAATATTACAAGTCATAAATCAGAATTTTATTAGAATTTGCGTTTTGCGGTCCAGAAAAAAGAAACGAGTGGTGAGGGGTCACTAATCATGACGAACATTTTACTTATAATCCTTTCTTGGAATGCCAAGTCCAATCATTTGTGTGAGTAAAATTACATGCATGATTTCGTTTCAAACCACAGATTCCCCCTGGGACGTGAGCAAGACTCAAGTGGTCCAGTTAGAAGAGAGGCCAAAGTTACACCCAATCCTTCATCGTTAAACTTGTGCGTGTATTAAAAACTGCACATCTCCCACTCACGGGCACCGCTGGTGATAAAATGGATGTTTTTGTAATTTCCACATTCCATAACAAACGGCTCAATGTCCGTAACCGAGCAGATTGAGTCACTGCCTAAATTACACAGTGACAAATAACACCTGCAAGAATGGCTAGAAGACTTTTTTTTTTTTCTTATTTTTGTGATTATTTTTTTTAGTTTTAATATTCTCTAGAGGATGATTCTTTTCAGCTGTAAAGCTTATCATAATGGTTTTATGGGCCTCTATATACTCAACCTGTAAAGGAAACTTGTTATCTTAAAGGCTACCCCAGTAAACTCAAACAAGACTGGTCAAAATATGTTCATCCAAATAGAAAAAAACGCTCTACCTAATCCGAAAAAAATGCTCTACCTGGTCAAATATGTATCTGAAATGGTAAAATATTGGATTACATCTCTGTCCTTATCTCTATCGCAGGATCTTTATACTCATTCGTTATCCTCCCATGTCGTATCCTCTGACCCTCGTTTCCAGGATTTCTCTTGTGCTGCACCAATTTTGTAGACTGGACAACCCTACACCATCAGACTTGTTCCGACTATACTTATTTCTTTAAGGAAGGACTAGAGATGAGCAAGATTCTTTTTGAGAATATTTCCAAGGTTCATCCACCAGTTTAGTTTTCGACTTTGTTTGTTCTAAACTTGAAGGGCTATTATTATTTCCTGGGGTTTCTTCAGGGAGGTGCAGAAACACAATACACTGATACTCATTGTCTGTGACTTCTTCTGTGCTTCATCATGGCTTCTGCTTCTCCATCGTGGTCCTCTTTGGTCATCTTCTGGCCTCCTGAGTGCCATCATGGGTCCTGGGTGACCTGTGAGTCCTGTATTGGGACTCACCAGGACTCCAGCGCTGCAAGGCTGCAGTGCTAACCACTGAGCCACCGTGTGGCCCCTATATTTTAATGTAGATTGTGAGCCCCATATAGGAATCACAATGTACATTTTTTTCCTATCAGTATGTCTTTATAGAATGGGAGGAAATCCAAGCAAAAACAGGGAGAACATACAAACTCCTTATAGATGTTGTTCCTGGTAGGATCTAAATCCAGGACTCCAGCACTGCAAGGCTGCAGTGCTAACCACTGAGCCACCGTGTTGCCCCACTGTTTTATATGTAAAGTTTTTCTTATTACACGTGAAGGTGCAAAATCTGATTTATTTCTATATAATTATTATTTTATCAAGAATTCTATTCGCCCTGTTTACTATACTCGGCTTTCAATAAAAGCTAATATTGAATCTCAGCATGCCGAGGGTCAACACTGACTAAGGAAATATTATGGAATAGTTGCCGTCTTCCTTGTGCCGAGACCTGATCCTCTTTTTGATAAAGAAAACCATACAGGAACCTGATGATGGCGACATGCAATGATTTCATTTTGTCCTTGTGGATGACGCCATCGTACTACATTGTAGCAGTAAATATGCATTCGGAATATGCGGAAAGCTGAGACACAATCCTTATTGATCTCCTCCAACGTCATCTCCTTCAAGATTCTAATACTAATTTTTTTGGGTGCTCTTTTAGTACATTTATATACTATTATACAATACAATGACACGTTGCTGAATTTGTGTATTCTATCCTGACATCTCACGTTCTTCATTCTTCACTTCACTCTGCCTCCAATTAGAAACGTTATCTCTTCTACTGATACGTTTGAGACAAGAAGCTTCTGGAGAAAGCTTGAAGTGGACAGAGAGCCCATTCAGTGGGCCCCCAGCTGGATCTCACATTAATCTCCATTCTGTAACACAGTAGCAGTCTGTACTTGGGTCACACCTGTGCCGGTGCTGGATTCTATACAACAGCCACATGTCATCTTTCAACATCCTTGTTTCTGTTTGCAAAACTATAGCAAAAATCCCTTATAGGGTCAGTGTAAGGTCAGAAGATATTACTGCAAAGCGAGACGTAAGTTGTATACTGGTAGTTTACGCAACCTTTATATACAGCTGGGTAATGAGAAATTCCATGTAAATTCACTTTGCTTATGTTGACAATGGGAGAATTTGTGCTGGTTCTATACATATATATAGAGAGAGAGGACAATGAGGGACTAGTGTGGGGTATGGAGGGGGCAGCACTGCACCTCTCATGAGGCGACCTGAACTGACCGCTTCAGGCGGCGCTATGCCGGGGCGGCATTATTGCTGACCTAAGCCAGTCCAGCACAAGCTGTCCTGGACTGGCTTAGCGTCACCGTCTCGGCAGCCCGGCACGGGAGGCGAGCGGTGGATTGGGGCAGCCTTGTGGACGCAGCGCCGCTCCAGCGGCCGCCCCTCACACTTAACAGAGAGCAGGTCCTCTCCCTGCCTGCTCTTTGCCTGCTAAAGCTGCCGGCTCCGCCCCGCCCCCTCTGCTTGGCCTAGCCCCTCCGCTTGGTCCGCCCATCCACTCGGCTCCGCCACCTCCTCTCCGCCCCCTCCTCCCAGGGGAGGGTCGGCTTTCTGACATCCGACTTAGGCGGCACAAAGCCTAGGTTCACCCCTGGGAGGGGGTGCTGGTGACAGATGTATGAATTACATGATGGATATTTTGTTCTATCCAATCTGATTGTACTTACATGCATCAGAGTTTTCTCAATGATGAACCTGGGGGTTCTGGCTGGTGACGACCCCAGGTCAGGATTGAAACCAATGCCTGTCCCCCCAATCTCCCCAATCATTCCTCCTCATCGCTCCTAGTTATCTGTGATATGGGGGCTGCATTATTATAGTTAGCCAATCCCCCCATAGCACAGGAACACGGGAGAGGAGGGAGGAGGTAAAGTGACCTCGGGACTGGGGTTGGTCCCAATCACGTAACCCAAGGCTGGAACCATCACAGAACCTCGAGGTCCAACATTAAGAAAACCCTGGCAGATGTAAGTACAATTACGCTCCCTGGATAACCCCTTAAACGCACATGTAACGGCCAAACTAGATGGACCTCGTGGTCTTTTCCTTCCATGAATCTTCTATGTTCCTATAGACGATACGGGAAAGGGTTGTCTTGGTGAGAAAACCCCCGTTAAAATCAGATAATGCGGGCAGAAAGTGATTGAGCAGACAAGTGTCCCTATAACCAGACTTCACGTCTTACCTTTGCTAATACGATATTGTTATTCACGCGGTGTCTCCATTTCTGCTACCCCAGTATATCTCAAACTTTAAGTACCTTCACTTTATATAATTTGTATTTTACACGGTTTAATGAGAGACAAACAATCCCATTAAATGATGGCTATTAGCTATTTAATGACAACTACAAACGAATAAATTGCAGGAAACGCATTGAGCTACGCCGCGTCTATTCACATAATATTAAACACTTCAAGGACACATAATCTTTTTGGATTTGCATAGCTTTGATCTCAGCATTTCACAACAACAATGGTTTCAAAGGCAAGGTTTATAAATAGGTACAATAATAAAAAATTCCTCGAAATATCTCCTTAATGGGAACAATGTCTTTTTTTTTCCGCTTTGTAAAAGAGATATCCACGGAACGCAATATTTGACTTTAAGGATTTCAAATCCTCTCAGTCTACCTTCAAGAGTCTATGAAGGAGGCATTCATCATTCAGTAACCTGCCGTATTATATGACAAAGCTTACACCTCAGCATATTGCTATATACTACGGAGTACAATGCTCAATTATATCCACCTGACATATTAATGGAAACACTCAAGAATGCGGATGCATAATAGAGTCTTGAAGAAAATTAGGGGCACGTCTAGAGGTGACACATTGAAAATCTTACAGTAACTTACTGGAGACGTGGATTCTCGAAGCTGCAATACGTTTAGCTTTGGCTAGACTGGATTGAAGAGTCTCAAGATGATCCTACCCCTCACAAGAAGGTGTGGACGGAGCTGCAAAAGATTCTCAGGTGATGGTTCCAAGAATAATCATGGTTTGGCCCCAGTAGTGCTAATACCATAGCTGCACAGTCGGAAACTGAGCCAAGGGTCATCACCATGTGAGTAATTAGGATGCAATAGTCCAGGAGACAACGGGAACAAGGTCAAGGCCAAGATCAGAGTCCAACAGATGTCAGGATTTTAGGTGTTGTTCAGGAATTGGAGAAACCCATGTGGAGGCCAAGGGAGTCTTCGTTGCCTGTCTCCGGAACTCATTTGTCCTCACGTGACCACTAAGACCAATCAGTGATCTCAACGGTTGATGGGGAGACCGGTGATGCCACTATCATATGTCGCTGGTTTCTTACCACCACCACCACTTATGCAAATAATTGGGCTCATCGAGCACAAGAGGTGGCGGTCAGAAACGAGGCCCCAGCACGAACCAGAATGGATGTCATGATGCTTGGCATGTCCATGTCACTGCTGAGGCCCAATCAGAAGATGCCAGGTCTGGTGCTCTTCTGTTATGTCATCTGTCCGGAGGAGGAAGCCGCGGATCGCTGGACTGTATGAGGAGGCCCAGAATGGGTAACGGAAGGTGAGTATAAATATTTTTTTTACTTTTTCACCTCCGCTGGGTCATCAGCCGTTATTTTCTGGCATCTGGGGTTTTAATTAACCTGAGGTGATGTGGTTTCTGGCTGAATTTGTTCAGAATGAAGTAGTCATGCTATACCTTGGGGGTCTCTGGGGCTTGGTGGGGTGCGCCAATGTCGTAGCAATTTGACCCAGAACATGAGTATAATAGTGTTTTGTGGGTAACAAACCCCAAAAGTTTTCAGGTGTCCCATTATGGAAATGAAGACAGATTTTACTTTTTAAATGTATCAACTTAAAAAAACGATACAATTTTAGTAACTGCATGATAGTACCAACCCACAGACTATGGGGAACGTATTACATCACATGACCCGGGGTCATCTTTACCGCATGTTATAGAATAATACTTAAGCATCTCCAAACATGATACGCAGGGTCTCTAATAAGGTGTACAGTATATCCTTCACTATATGATTCCTCCTGCAGATCGGGCTACATCTTAATGTGACCGGTTCCCTTTAAATCGCATGGTGGTCTCCAGCATTGAGTGGCACTAGACTATCAGTAGGGTGCCATGTGAAGAATATATTTTGGATATTGGAGAGCTATAAACATATACTGGGAGATTAATGAGTCCCATGGCCGTCTACCAGCTCTTGCTGTTAATTGGATCGGTGTGTACATACCTTCAAGACTCCCAATTGACTTGAATGAAAATATAACCCATAAATGGTCATTAATATGTCTTCAATTAAAGCCGTGGGTCTGTTACAATGTGTTTCGCCTTGAAAAAAAAAATTAAATTTAAACTTCATTGTTTTCCATGACAGGAATGTGAGCCACAAAAATTCACACATTGAAACTATTTCCAAAGGAGCCGATTTAGAAAGTAATTTCTACATTTACAGTTTCTGTTTCATCTCAGTTACATTGTGTAGCTCGCCCTTAGGAGCCATGTGAAGGAGAACGTGAAGACAAGCTCTTAATGTGAAGAACAACCCATTGTTTGATAGCCATCAGATATAGAGGTCTATAGAGGTCACCAGTGGCTGTTGCTCCTGTTGGTGTCGCCATCCACGATAAAGCAGATAGGATAGACTTCACCCTATGTCAGTAGACCACAATCTGAAGGCTACAAGATCAAAGGAGGTGAAATCTGGGAAGACTTAGCAGTGAATCTAAAGCACTATTAGGTGAAACATGGAAATTCGGAACATCTGCAATTGTCACTTTCAGAACGTTTCAGGGAAACAGGAACATTTCAGATGAATGATTCATAAATAACTTATGATAACCATTGGTGATATGGATGCTCGTTTTATTCAATTATACATATTTCGGGGGATGAATGATGGTATATCTACCATGTAGAATGTAGAGAAAATGGAAACCAATGATTGAAAAGGTGTGTCCAATTTTTTGACTGCTACTGTATATTGCAAGGTGTCTTATGTTCTCTTCTACTATTGTTTTAAACAAACCTTATTTGCCCCTTCAGGGCTACAGCAGGCTGATTTTCTTGGAACATACCCCCCCATACACCCCAATTACTGTTGCGACCAATCGTTGGCCTCCAGGCCAGTGGATTGATGGGGGATTTATCAGGTGCGCATTAATTCCTCTTTCTCTCTCTTACCCATTGGTATAGAAACTGAACCACAAACTCTTTTTGCTTTTTACTAGATGGTTAAAATATGTTTCCAAAAATTCTCTTTCGGAATATTGATAAGTAAACTTCTCATCAATGGAGGACTAAGTGTCGTAGAACAAAGCGTTAGCTTGTTGTCTCAGTAGCCTTCAGATCTTTTTTTGTCTCCCCCCTTGGATCTGTCATTTTGATATCCCAGTATAAAGCTCCAGTGTTTATTATGAGTCACTGGAACAAAATCTGCATTGAATAAATATGTGTGAAAATGCTCCAGCCACAAAACATCTCCACAGGCATCACCTGGACGGTTGTCTCCTCTCCGACCGGCATCTGATGCCCTCAAAGTAACTTCCTGTCACCGTCAGGAGTCTTTGCTGGAGATTTCCTGACTAAGCCAGGCCAATGTGAATGGAGACATTTTTTTTCTTTTTTTTTTGGCACAATGAGACCTGTTTCTATTCTGCTGTGGGCAAATAGATTCATATTGCTGGAAATAAGAGCTGGATTATACATCGTGCTTGGATTTAATAGGTTTGACCAGGATTTTGGAAAAAAAAGCAACTGTATTTTTTTCCAGAAACAGCGCCACTCTCATCTGTGGGCCATATTTGGTATTGCAGCTCATCCTCATTCAAGCTGGTGATAACTAGTGGGTGATAAGCAGTCATTTCATCCTTTACAATGGCCATATGTTTCCAGGCTATCTTGAGATCTGGATGGGCAGATACAGTGATATTTTTTATATGGCCGAATTAATTCTCCTGCTACTATTTTATTTTAGAGTCAGTAACTAGTTGTGAGTCTGTAGGAAATAAATAATGAAACTTCCCTTGGGGCGGCCATATTGGAGGCGAATAAGTCCTTCCCGGCTGCCTATATAACTTTTTGTGTCGTTTATTGTGAAAAATTAATCTCAGTTGGAACCAGATGATTTTTATACCCTGGCACCAAAGTATAATAATCAAAATCCAGGGAAGGCGTGCTAAAACCTCCCCAAACACAGTTAATTTCCTTTCCTGGTCACAGAATCCTCTACCATTCTGGTCATCTTCCAGGCCAACTGCCATGTCTTCCAGCCCCCAGGTCAACACTGAGGTCTGTGATTAGGCGCCAGGGTGACATTAATGTCATTGGCCTAAAGTCACTGTTGTAACCTGTGACTGGCCCTCAGTGGGAAGAAGAGAGACAAGGCACCAAGCCGATCCTAGTGTAGTATATTGAAACAAAAATGGCAGATCAGTAGGTAAGCAAATGATGGCTGATCACCTGGTGAGGTTGTGTGGAACACAACAACCAAAAAAGTCCAATAGGCAATGTGTGGACCAAAGTGGCAGCAGCTGGGGAATACGTCACCAAGACGTCAGAACACCATCAAAATTGGACCAGCCTGGGGGCCACACGGTGGCTCAGTGGTTAGCACTGCAGCCTTGCAGCGCTGGAGTCCTGGTGCTCAAATCCCGCCAAGGGCAAAAAACCATCTGCAAGGAGTTTGTATGTTCTCCCCGTGTTTGCATGGATTTCCAACCCATATTCCAAAGACATACTGATAGGGAAAAATGTACATTGTGAAGTCTATGTGGAGCTCACAATCTACGTTTAAAAAAAAAAAAAAATTGGACCAGCCTCCTGAGAAGAACAGGCAAGGAAGTGCTCACCCAAATGGATATAATGGAAACTTTATTTAGCACAATGTGTTTCAGGCTGCTTAAGCCCTTTCTCAAGTGCAATAAATTCACCTCCCTCAGCGGCTTAATGGTAGGTGATCTTATTGCACTTGAGGAAGGACCTAAGCAGCCCGAAACGCGTCGTGATAAATAAAATTTCCATTATATCCATTTGGATGAGCACTTCCTTGCCTGTTCTTCTCAGGAGGCTGGTCCAATTTTGATGGCCCTCTGTGGGGACCTGGGAACCAGAGGACACTCTGGGCTGCCAGGAAGATGACTATAATGTCAGAGGATGACACAATGGTCACAGGAAAGGTGTACAAGTGTTTGAAGAGACCAAAGAGTCAGGTCAAAATCTGAAATGGGGCCTCTAACTACCTTGTGCCAGTTAGAGTAGTGGTATATTGTATGTGGCAGAGGGACCATTGAGGCCCCAATAGGATCCAGGGCCCAGTACCAGAGTATAATAAATACCTTTGGAGGATTAGTTGTTATGACTCAACCTATACGGTAAAGCTGATTGGATGAGCAGCATAAAATAGGAAATGTCCATGTATTGGTTGTACACAATGGTAGACTCTTTCGGGAAATTTTTTGTTGATGGGTATAAAAAAAAAATGAAGAAAATATAAAAACGTTACAAGAACATTGTAAAATAATAACCTGGTTTCCATCATGTAATTTTAGGACGAGCCATTCCCTCCTAGACTTTATCGTATTCACATTTCCTTTTTATATACATTGTATCAGTATTTTTTCAGTTTTTGTTTCCACCTAAACACCTTGCTATGTGAAACCTATAATACAACTCCTCCAGGCCACCCCCAGGACGTGTTACTCTTGCCCCCGTGTCGTGTAGGTGTTCTGCTTTGAATCCGTCCTTGCCTATGAAAAAATAATTCAATGTTTTTGCATTTTTGGACAGGATCTGGTGGCTCAAGTTCCATCACCTCATGTGTTAATCCAGCTTTGGCTAAGCTGATGTGTATCTTTTCCAATATGTCACATTGCAGATTGTCTCCCAGCAGTCACAGAATTGTGTGCCCCAAGGAAACATAAAACATACAGAATTTCCTATTTTCAGCCTGGTGTCAGGGTTTGGACGAGGCAGCATGATAAAATGATACAAAAGAAGATGGATGGAGCAACACGGGGATGTTTGACATGAGTCTATTGCCTATTCTGTCTTTGGAGGACGTGAACCGTATTCTGTAGATTGTGTTGGTTTTGGTCCCATTGATTGTGTATAAATAGGAAATAACAGAACTCTTATCTGTTGCGTATAATATCACGGATCCTAAATGACTCGGGAAGGATCTGGATGAGGGCCAGAGGTGGATTCTCATAGTTATGTAATTAGGTAAGTGTACTCGGTTCTTGCCAAGTCTCAGTAGAGAAGGCACTTTACTAGCGGCAGATGGATTTGGCTTTACCTACATGACGGAGGAGTCGGAAAGTACACGAGGAACGGACCCACCAGGATAGTATTGCATTTATTTGATGTGCAAGTCTCAGTGCTCAGCGGAGTGGATAAAATTGTTCTTGAGCTAATTACGTTGTTTCTTAAGACTGCCAGGTACAGTCTGAACTCTGCTTTAAATTAGATACAAGACAGCAAGAAGACATGTTTACTAATGCGAGATTGCTCCCTCGCCTCCAGCACAATGCATTGTATATTTTGATTAAAATCCCACATATGATGTGTACTTTGCTGTAACTACACGCCATAAATTATCTTGCGGAATGAAAATATTTTTCATATGTTCCTTTATTGCGCTGGACTCCCGAACACCGACAACGTGGAGAAGACCAACCCAGTTGGGTTTCTGTTATTATTCATTCACGTTTTTGTACGTATTAGGTTTAGGCTTCGCACTTAAAGGATTTAATGGGAGTGTTTCACCAGAATCCAAACTCTCAACCAAGTCCTGCAGATAGATAGGTTAGAGTCACCAGAAATAGCATATCACCCCAGCCCTGCAGATAGATAGGTTACTGTCACCAGAACCAGCATATCACCCCAGCCCTGCAGATAGATAGGTTAGTGTCACCAGAACCAGCATATCACCCCAGCCCTGCAGATAGATAGGTTAGTGTCACCAGAACCAACATATCACCCCAGTCCTGCAGATAGATAGGTTACAGTCACCAGAACCAGCATATCACCCCAGCCCTGCAGATAGATAGGTTACTGTCACCAGAACCAGCATATCACCCCAGTCCTGCAGATAGATAGGTTACTGTCACCAGAACCAGCATATCACCCCAGCCCTGCAGATAGATAGGTTACTGTCACCAGAATCAGCATATCACCCCAGCCCTGCAGATAGATAGGTTAGTGTCACCAGAACCAGCATATCACCCCAGCCCTGCAGATAGATAGGTTACTGACACCAGAATCAGCATATCACCCCAGCCCTGCAGATAGATAGGTTACTGTCACCAGAATCAGCATATCACCCCAGCCCTGCAGATAGATAGGTTACTGTCACCAGAACCAGCATATCACCCCAGCCCTGCAGATAGATAGGTCAGTGTCACTGGAACCAACATATCACCCCAGTCCTGCAGATAGATACGTTAGTATCACCAGAACCAGCATATCACCCCAGCCCTGCAGATAGATAGGTTAGTGTCACCAGAACCAACATATCACCCCAGCCCTGCAGATAGATAGGTTACTGTCACCAGAACCAGCATATCACCCCAGCCCTGCAGATAGATAGGTTAGTGTCACCAGAACCAGCATATCACTCCCAATCCTTCAGATAGATAGGTTAGTGTCACAAGAACCAGCATATCACCCCAGCCCTGCAGATAGATAGGTTAGTGTTACCAGAACCAGCATATCACCCCAGCCCTGTATATAGATAGGTTAGTGTCACCAGAACCAACATATCACCCCAGCCCTGCAGATAGATAGGTTACTGTCACCCGAACCAGCATATCACCCCAGCCCTGCAGATAGATAGGTTAGTGTCACCAGAACCAGCATATCACCCCAGCCCTGCAGATAGATAGGTTAGTGTCACCAGAACCAGCATATCACCCCAGCCCTGCAGATAGATAGGTTACTGTCACCAGACCCAGCATATCACCCCAGTCCTGCAGATAGATAGGTTAGTGTCACCAGAACCAGTATATCATCCCAGCCCTGCAGATAGATAGGTTAGTGTCACCAGAACCAGCATATCACCCCAGCCCTGCAGATAGATAGGTTAGTGTCACCAGAACCAGTATATCATCCCAGCCCTGCAGATAGATAGGTTAGTGTCACCAGAACCAGCATATCACCCCAGCCCTGCAGATAGATAGGTTAGTGTCACCAGAACCAGCATATCACCCCAGCCCTGCAGATAGATAGGTTAGTGTCACCAGAACCAGCATATCACCCCAGTCCTGCAGATAGATAGGTTAGTGTCACCAGAACCAGCATATCACCCCAGTCCTGCAGATAGATAGGTTAGTGCCAGCAGAAACAGCATATCTTCCCAGCCCTGCAGATAGATAGGTTAGTGTCACCAGAACCAGCATATCACCCCAGCCCTGCAGATAGATAGGTTAGTTTCACCAGAACCAGCATATCACCCCATCCCTGCAGATAGATAGGTTAATGTCACCTTAAACAAGTTCAAGTTTTTGGAGTTGAGCTGCAATACCAAATGTAGCCACTATACAAAGCAGGTGCTGTGCTTAGGAAGTAGTAAAGAAGCTGCAGCAATCAATGTCATAGCCCTGGACAACCCCTTTAATCCACATCCCATGTAAGTGAATGGAGACTCCACATTACTATTTACATTCAATAATTTTGTTTTGAGTTGTAGACTGCCAGTCTTGGGTTTCTGCTGCAGATCCTGTAGTAGATTTGTCCTTGTTCACAGCACTCCCTGCCACCAATTTTTCCTTGAACTGGTTTCTTCTTCTCTTGCTGTCTCCTGAATATTGAGAGGGAAACACATGTACCCTCGGGTATATGGGTAACTTAGAGACAACATGACTTGGGCCCGTCTCCTCAAGTCCATGAGAAGTTGTATTGGATGCTTCTAAACTCTTGCATGCAACACTAATACTAATCCCATACTGCAGATGTTCCCTTGGCCAAAGATGACTATTCGGGAGGTGTTTATAGCTCCACAATTCCCCAGGGACTACAATCCTGGATCATGACTGTTAACTCTTGTTGTTGATGTTCCGAAGTTATTGAAGACTTTACGTTTTTCGAAATTTTTTTATATTTTTTTAATTATCCTATTGCTCGTCCATTAGCTATGCAGCGCTATTTCAAGGAACACACAAAATCCTCACAAGTCGTATTGTTTCTTTTGATTGACTTACAACCCCCCGGCCCTTGTACGAGGTTCGGTGTTGGGTAATGAAATGTTTCCGAGCACTCTGCAGGCATGCTCTAATTCCCGACTATTTTATTTGTGCATGTACATGCATTTATGGATGTTTTATTTGTGCATGAATCAGTCTAATGGGGCTGAATATGCTGATGGCAGCTGTATACACAGACAAGCACAACATATCCTCTGCTCCTCGCCGCACGTCAATCATCTACAGAGGTGCAGGTTGGCGCTTTAAATCAAACTGCACATTCTCCTCCGAATAAAAGAAAATGCAAAATTAACAGTAAGTCGGAAAACACAAACTCCTGTAATCAGCAATGTGGTGCCCGACCCAAAACACGGGTTAATTTTTCATGGACATCATGTTTTTTGGCTCTACTTTTATTAAGCTGCTTTTTTTCCCCTACTCGGCAAATCTGCTTTTCATTTGCTACGTGCCAATAGTTTTAACAGCTTTTTCAATTCAACAAAAAAAAAAAAAATGTTTTTAGTTATTTATTTATTTTTTAAACTGCTGCCATTAGGACAACTTTTTACGCTTGTTAGCGACTTCTGAGCTTCACGACGACCAGAAATTACAAGGGATTTTTTTGTATTTATTTATTTTTTGGCATCGGAATACAAGAGAGTTTACAAATAGATTTGGCGAATAGTTGGATAAGTTTAAACAGTCAACATGGATCATTTTGACCAGTATTGGGGTCCATTAAGGCTCGGGTTTCATAGATGATGGTAAAAATTGAGGCGTGACCGTGCAGGACACGAGCAACCGCAATCTATGGAACCTTCACAATCACCAAAATTCCAAATTGATTGTAATTCTTGCAACTTTTTTCCACTTGTACTTCAGCGATATTTCCCTGACTAATGGATGACTAAGTGTCATAACAGAGCACGTAAATAGAAATTGTAGAAATAGCAAATTTCGGAAACTTTACTTTCCCCATTTATAATCAGGGTTGGACATCCAATTACGATTTTGGACTTGGACACCTTCTTGACAATTCTGTCCATAATGTTATAATGAAAAGCTTATGGCAATAGCTTCAAAGGAGTTTTTCAATACCTGGAAAGACATAGGTTGGATATCACTGCCTATTGGGTCACTGGGTCACCAGGGGCAATTGCCTAGAACTCCAAGTTAGATGACTATAGAACAAGGCCAAGTTGTCTTATTTTGATGTCTCTTCAATGACTTTATAGAATATCCAACAACTTCTTCTGGTTACCATAGGTTATTCTTTCATCTGTAATCAATGTGGAAGACCAAGATGGCTTTAAACAGAATATTGCAAAAATTCATTCAATCTGGATTTAAAGGAGTTGTACAGAATATGGTCGCTTTCTTCCAAAACTGGAGTTACATCTGTCTAAATATTGTAATTGGTATTACTGCCCAGGTTCACTTCAATTTACTGTATGCTGCAATATCAGACACAACCATGGACATGTGGTGGTGTGGTTTCTAGAAGGGAGCGGCCATGTTTTTCTAATACTGGGCAAACCCCTTTAAATTTCCAGGAACTTTTTCTTTTGATTTAGGGATTTTTTGGTTTTTTATGTAACTTGTTGGCAAATTTGAAATATGGAACAGATTTATTGTTTTTATGTATTGTAATGCAATGTCCCAGGGAAGCATTGTGTAGGCCCAAACTGGTGGCTGACCTTCTACTCACATGCGTCATGGTAGACTTTGTGCCAATACTGCCCCCTGGCCCTAGGTGGGCCGTGGTTGGTACCAGTGCAGAGGCAGATGGTAGTAGTTCTCATAGGATTCTCCATTATATGGCTTGATTGGATGGTGGTGGTTGGGGTGCCCTTGGTGTTTAGGTAGATTGGCAGATTGGCAGGCGTAGCTTGCAGCTCACTTTACGTAAGGAATCATCCAGTCACAGTCTTTTGTAGATACAGCACCCAATTATAGGGATATCTAGAGCAGGGGTTGGAGAGGTTCCTGCTTGGTTGAATGTAGGGCCCATTTTGGTCACGGATAGCAGTTTTCTCACTGATTAGAAATGGAGGTCGAAAGTTACTTTGGGCAAGCTTCTAAGGCCCAGTGGTGTCGGACAACCTGTCTTTGTAGTCTGAACTGCTACTAAACTTTAGACCAGAATTGCACCAATTCCAGCCAACTACTAACCAAACAGAATGAAATGTTAACCCTTGAAGTCACAGCATAAAAGGAAAAGTACAAAATTCTTAAGCATTAAATAGTAACATTTTATCCCAAGTTGTGTTCCCGTGGGGAGATGCATTAGGTTTTATCATTGCTAACTATCTATGAGACATTTTACAATTCATTCCTTAACCCAGTGGTTGTCATAACTTTGGATGAACACAACATGGACCCCTCCAGGATCCATCAGGAACACACAATATAAACACTTACTAAACTGCAACAAAATTCACCAGAAATTATTTAGAAGAAGAGCTTGTGATGAAGGATTACACAGGATCCTGCTCTATTTATGCTGAAATGATGCAATATGGCTAATAAATCTACTCTTTCTTTCTTCATTGTAATAAAATCACTTTCTAAATAAAATATTGTCACATGAACCTTCCAAAAGAGCATGGAAAAGAAGGTTTCCTGCAGCTTAAAGGCGCACTAAGCCTAAAACTGAATACAATAAAAATAACATGCAAAAAATCAAGAAACTGAATTATTAGACATTTGAAGTTAAATGAAACTAATAGTCCTGAAGAAATCTGGAAAACAGATCTATATGGAGGCTGAAGGACAAAGTATTGGGAAATGGGAGGTGCTGAGGAAAGGGTTAGAATAGCGGACTGAAGGATGGAAGGAATGAAGGAAAGGAATGAGTCGTACGCAAGAAAAGGGAAGGATCGATGGAAGAAAAGGAGGAAGGAAGGAATGAAGGAAAGGAATGAGTGCTGTGCAAGAAAAGGGAAGAATGAATGGAGGATAGGAAGGAAGGAAGGAAGGAAGGAAGGAAGGAAGGAGAAAGAAAGAAAGAAAGAAAGAAAGAAAGAAAGAAAGAAAGAAAGAAAGAAAGAAAGAAAGAAAGAAAGAAAGAAAGAAAGAAAGAAAGAAAGATTAAAGGAAAGGAACAGAAAGAATGGGTGGTACTCAAGAAAAGGGAAGGATGGATGGAAGTTAGGAAGGAAGGAAATAAGGGAGGAAGATAGGAAGGAAGGAAGGGAGGAAAGAAGGAAGGAAGGACAAAAGGAAAGAAGGAAGGGAGGGAGGAAGGAAGGAAGGAAAGAAAGAAAGAAAGAAAGAAAGAAAGAAAGAAAGAAAGAAAGAAAGAAAGAAAGAAAGAAGGAAGGAAGGAAGGAAGGAAGGACAAAAGGAAAGAAGGAAGGAAGGAAGGAAGGAAGGAAGGAAGGAAGGAGGAAGGAAGGAAGGAGGAAGGAAGGAAGGAAGAAAGAAAGAAGAAAGAAAGAAAGAAAGAAAGAAAGAAAGAAAGAAAGAAAGAAAGAAAGAAAGAAGAAAGAAAGAAGGAAGGAAGAAAGAAAGAAAGAAAGAAAGAAAGAAAGAAAGAAAGAAAGAAAGAAAGAAAGAAAGAAAGAAAGAAAGAAGGAAGGATTAAAGGAAAGGAACACAAGGAATGGGTGGTACTCAAGAAAAGGGAAGGATGGATGGAAGTTAGGAAGGAAGGAAATAAGGGAGGAAGATAGGAAGGAAGAAAGGAATGAATTGAGGAAGGAAGGACAAAAGGAAAGAAGAAAGGAAGGAAGGAAGGAAGGAAGAGAGGGAGGAAGGAAGGAAGGACAAAAGGAAAGAAGGAAGGAAGGAAGGAAGGAAGGAAGGAAGGAAGGGAGGGAGGAAGGAAGGAAGGAAGGACAAAAGGAAAGAAGGAAGGAAGGAAGGGAGGGAGGGAGGGAGGGAGGGAGGGACTGGAATGGAATGGAGAGGAAAAAGAAAGGAAAAGGAAATGGCATATTTTAGTCAAAATAGTGGAGAGTATGTCCCTAGGAAACAATGAAGGAATAGAAAGGAATAAAGGGGACCCAAAAAATGGAACCCTAATCCATAAAAAGTGGTTACCTGCAGAAACCTGCAGATCCCATAGACAATAATGGCGTCTGTCAGGTTTCTGTTCAAAAAATGTGGAGAGAAAAGTCTTGCTTGCAGGAAGCCAAGCACTGGTGTGAACCCAGCCTTAGGTTCAGAGCCAGGACCAGGACGGATCCATATGTGAGGGATAGTGGAAGGAGAACTATTTCCACATAACATCTCCAAGGGATGCTATTGCTCAAGGATAAGGGAGTAGAGAGAGGTACATATTGTCATCCCCACTTTGGGCTCCGTCTTCTAGTCTTGTCCTGTTTGGACACACAAAGGCGCTCCCTGTTAAGTTTCCTTCTAAGTGCAGTATATAGCATTCATTCTTCGCATTTGGTAAAAGATAATATCTATTCGAGGCTTCCCATCCCTTTTCAATTTTTCAAGCATGACTATTCGTCTTGACTCCAGGCTGTCACAGGTATTAATCCTTTTAACCTACATTTTACATACTGTGTATAATCTAACCTTCTATAATACACACAGATATGATCTCCCCTTTTCAATTAAAAAGAAGAACAAAAAGCTTCCTTTAATATTCATACAACCGATTTTACAAAGTAATGTCCACATTCATTGCAAAATACATGACACAATCAATAATTCATGTACTTTGTTCTGACAAGACTGAATGATAATCCAGAAATGTTCTATAGCAGGATCACTTATAGCTCTGTAGAAAGAGAAAAGTGCTTTAAATAAATGATGACATTACAGGGCTGCTTTGGAAATTTTCAAGGAAATCACCATTTCTGAAAGAAAAAGGTAGAATTAAATTCTATCAGATAATTTATTGAGCACCAGACCCTCTGGCTGGATCCGCGTCATGTGGATTGACTTGTCTTGGCTCTTGTAAGGCTGTACGAGTCGATTCTTACATGCCTGATACTCATCAGATGGTTGTGGTAAACTTTCTTGGTCAACATTCCCCAAAGAGAGTGGCAATTCTCAGTACTGTGAAAAAATTTTAGATTCTGGCAAATTCTAAACTCTTGGGATTTGTCCTGTTTGAATCACTCAACATGGCGGCCATCTATCTCACGAGTTGATGGCATAGGAATATAGTTGGTAGGATAGAGACTAGAGATGAGCGAGTAGTATTCGATCGAGTAGGTATTCGATCGAATACTATGGTATTCTAAATACTCGTACTCGATCGAGTACCACTCGCTATTTGAATGGAAAAGTTCGATGCAGAACCAGCATTGATTGGCTGAATGCTATACAGTCGGCCAATCAATGCTGGTTCTTCTCCTACCTTTAGAAGTCTTCTCCGTGCAGTTTCCCCGCGGCGTCTTCCGGTTCTGAATTCACTCTGCCAGGCATCGGGCCTGGGCAGAGCCGACTGCGCATGTCTGCTTGTAGTGCGGGCATGTGCAGTCGGCTCTGCCCAGGCCCGATGCCTGTCAGAGTGAATTCAGAGCCAGAAGACGCCACAGGAACGCTGCACGGAGAAGACTTCTTGGAGGATCCAGCACGACCCTCACTCGTGGACTTAGTATAATTTGATCGAATGTTGCCTACCCCTGAAACGAGCATTTTCCCCCCATAGAGTATAATAGGGTTCGATATTCGATTCGAGTAGTTGAATATTGAGGGGCTACTCGAAACGAATATCGAACCTCGAACATTTTACTGTTCGCTCATCTCTAATAGAGACATATGTTCATCAAGTCCAACCTACAAACCTCAAAATCTTGGCTATTGACCTAATTTCAGTTAGGGCAACCTAAGCTAAGCCAACCAATAAGAGCTATGAGCTTAGACCATCAGACTATTTCTGTTATCGGTTTAGATCCCAAGGTTTGGGTTACATTTAGTTTTTGAAAGTAGGTCGTTGACCAGTCTGGATGATACAGGAAGTGATAAAGAGAAGGATATGTGGTCAGATGAGACAAAAATGGAGCTCTTCGGCATAAACCCAACCCGCCATCTTTGGAGGAAGAGAAACGCTGCCTATGACCCAAAGAACATCGTCCCGACTGCCAAGCATGGAGGTGGAAACATTGTTTTTGGGTGTTTCTCTGCTAGGGGCACAGGACTACTTCACCGCATCAATGGAGCCATGTACTGTAAAATCCTGAGTGACAACCTCCTTCCCTCTGCCAGGACATAAAAATGGGTCGTCCAACAGGACAATGACCCAAAACCTACAGGCAACAAAGAAGAAACACTTTAAGGTCATGGGGAGGCCTAGCCAGTCTACAGACCTTAATCCCATAGAAAACATGGAGGGAGCTGAAGGTCTGAGTGGCCAAGCGACAGCTTCAAAATCTTAATGATTTCGAGATGATCTGCAAAGAGGAGCGGACCAAAATTCCTACTGACGTGTAGGCAAACCTCTGCATCAACTACAAACCCATCTGACTGCTGTGCGCGCCAAATAGATTTATAAAATGTATACAATGTGATTTTCTGGATTCTATCGTTGATATTCTATCTCTCACTGTTAAAATTAACCTACCCTTAAGATTATAGAGCGTTCATATACAAAACCAGTGAGGGATCAAATACTTATTTCCTTCTCTGTATATTAATACACAAATATTAAATAATGCAAACAGTTATTCAGCAAGAATCCTCCCCCAAATCCAGTATATGGCATGCCTAAAAGGGCACTGAAGGGGCCTACGGGGTACGGCAATTAGTCTAACCGATAGACGCTGAAGCCATAAAGTAAAAATGGTTATTTTACACTTGACTCCATTCATCGCGCTCGCTTTGGGGCCACTTTTGTATTCTGCTAAATATGACAAGCCTGCAATAAATCTCCTGTAACCAATTTTGTAATTTAATGGGAATAATTGGTACCTGAATGTTTGTTCATATAACCCATTGTGCATTTTTCCTTATAATTAGTCGAGATATAAATTATAATGATTTATTAGCAATGTTTCCGCAGTGTTATGTTTACGGGAGATCACAGTTCTAATAATACGGCGACAATTACAGAGGAATCGTATGTCATTTTGTATACATTACATTCCATTTGTGCATTCACCGTTGTAGCAAGGATGCAATTGAAAAATGATGCGTTTTCCGAGGGAAAAAAAAAAAAGCCATTACTGCCCCCCCCCCATTATGACACTAAGCTTTCATTTACATAAGCAAAGAATATAAAGACTAGTCACCTATTTCAAATCCACAAGACGCCTCTCGATTTTCATTGTTCTATCAAATACCACTGAGAGAAAGCATTTATCAAATGTAAACACAGAAAACAAATCGCTTTACAGATGTCACCCGCTTTATGCATATTCTTGTGTCATTGGGATACAAAGTCGTATATGGAGGTTGCTCAATAGAAAGGGGACTTAAAATAAAAATAATTGCATTAATAATACAGAAAATGAAACAATATGTTTCAAAAATGGAAACATTTACATATATATATATATATATATATATATATATATATATATCCTACTAATATTATAAATGTGAAAGTTTGGATGTTTGTTCCTCAATCACGCAAAAATGGCTGGATGGATTTGAATGAAACTCGGCACATAGATAGATAGATAAATAGATAGGAGATAGATAGATAAATAGATAGGAGATAGATAGATAGATAGATAGATAGATAGATAGATAGATAGATAGATAGATAGATAGGAGATAGATAGATAGATAGATAGATAGATAGATAGAAACCTTGATTAACATATAGGCTACTTTTTATCCCGGTAAATGACATGGCTTCACGACTGTTATGAATTTATGTTCACATACTATATTACACTGCTCTTATTTCAGCTTCTTAGAACGCCAGGACTGTTATCTGTCTGTGTAAACACACACTAACCCTCAGTGTTCATGCATTTGCATATTATCTGATCTGCTCCAGGCACTGCAGACAAACTGACATGGACAAACACCTTCAATCTAAATTGGCAGTTTGCCAATTTTCAACATGCCTGGAAAAAGAAAATCTAATTTGTCACAAACAACGAGAGCGATGAAGGTATCCAGAAGTCAAGAGAGTTCTCCTCAAGCCGAGCTGAGGGGGATCATCGACGTCAACAACACATGCATTATATGGCGTCGCAGTGAGCTGCTGAGATGCCGGAACAATTACAGGCACGGTGCAAAGAACAACTTCAGTGCCAGGCCAACTTGAGAGCCCGGGGCAGGCAGATCATCAACGCCAACAACACGCTCATTATATGGCGTTGCAGCGAGCTGCTGAGATGCTGCAACAATTACGAGCACAGTGTAAGGAACGAGTTCAGCAGCAGGCCAGCTTGAGAGTTGCCAAATCGCCGGAGTATGCAGATCATCAATGCCAACAACACGCTCATTATATGGCATCTTAGCGAGCTGCTGAGAAGCTGCAACAATCACGGGCACAGTGCCAGGAACAAGTTCAGTGGCAGGCCAGCTTGAGTGCTGCAAAAATGCCGGAGTAGGTGGATCATCAAAACCAACAGACTAAGTCGCGGGCAGAGGCTAGCATATATATATATATAAGTTACCATCCAAAGGACCACTGGGTGCATGACTAGGGTTGATGAATTCGTAGCGAGCTGGGTTAATTACAAATTTTACAAAAATTTTGGGTTTGGCTGAACCCAAATGTTTGATGATTTGCCAGAGTCTTCAGCCCTCATTGTGCCAAATATTAACCCCTTAGCGACCCTTGACGTAACTGTACGTCATGGGTCGCATGGGGATGTATGGAGCGAGCTCACACGCTGAGCTCGCTCCATACACGGCAGATGCCGGCTGTATAATACAGCCAGGACCTGCCACTAACAGCAGCGGTCGGTGCTCGAGCCGATCGCTGCTGTTAACCCTTTACACACTGCGGTCAAACGTGACCGCAGTGTGTAAACGGCGCCGGCGGCATGGGCGCCGCCATGTTTCGCCGTTCGCCGCCCTCCTGAACGTCACATGAGGGCGGTGATCGGTTGCTATGACAGCCGGAAGCCTATTGAAGGCTTCCAGGCTTGTCTCTGCCCGAGATCTATTAGACGATGCCAGAGGCCAGAGGCATCGTCTAATAGAAGTGCTGCGATTCTGCTATTCACTGCAGTACTCTAGTATTGCAGTGAATAGTATGAGCGATCAGACCCCCTAGGTTTCAAGGTACCTAAGGGGTCTGATCATAAATGTAACAGAAGAAAAAAAAAAGTTTTTAAAAGTATTAAAAAAATAAAAAAAATATAAAAGTTCAAATCACCCCCCTTTCCCTAGATTAGCTATAAAAGTAATTAAAGAACATTAAACATAAACATATTAGGTATCCCCGCGCTCCAAAATGCCCGAACTATTAGAATATTAAAACATTTATCCCGTACTGCGAACGGCGTAGCGGCAAAAAAAATAAAAACAGCCAAAAAGCGTTTTTTTCAACACTTTGCCTCCTATAAAAAATTGAATAAAAAGTGATCAAACCATCAGATCTTTCCCCAAATGGTATCAATAGAAACGTCATCTTGTCCCGCATAAAAAGACACCACAACCAGCTCCATACATGGAAATATGAAAAAGTTACAGGTGTTAGAACATGATGACACAAATTTTTTTTTCTATTTTGCAAAGTTTATCATTTTTTTAAAAGTATCAAAACATTTCAAATACTATATAAATTTGGTATCACCGCGTTTGTACTGACACGTAGAACACAGGTAACATGTCATTTGTACCAAACAGTGAACGCTGTAAAAATTAAACCCATAAGAAAATGGCGCAAATGCATTTTTTCTCCAATTGCACCTCATTCTGAATTTTTTTCCAGCTTCCCAGTACATTGCACAGCATATTGAATGGTGCCATTACAAAGTACAATTTGTCCCGCAAACAATAAGCCATCATGTGACTCTGTGAACTGAAAAATGAAAAAGTTATGGCTCTTGAAATGTGAGGAGGGAAAAATGAAAATGCGAAACCAAAAAATGGCCTGGTCCTTAAGGGGTTAATAGCAGTTCTGATAATTTCTTGTTATTTATTATTATTTTTCAATTTATTTCCAATTTTCTTACATATTTATTACCGATTTAATATAATTTTTGTTATTCTTGTTTTACTTATGTATTAATCTATTAGCATATTTTATATAGTTATATCTATTTATTTCTTAACTGTTCTGTATAGATGTATTTAACAATTCTTGAGACCCAAATGTCTTCTAGATAATCTCCCCCACCACCCCAGGGCACTTCACAGCGTACCCATAGAGATGACAAATACAGCCTCTTTATTACCTAAATTAAACAGAATTTTGACCCTTTGACTGCTGAAGACAATTGGGACTTCATCAAAAAAATTCCAACAGTGCCTCAAGGGAAGTCATATACACCTCATAGTGCGGAGATGTCACGAGGAGGTAATCAGCATTCCTAAATTATAAGGGGGCATGTAACAAAGCGTGAAGTGTCTCACATAAGGTAATGAATCTATAGGCTACAATGACTCACATCCACACCAGAATGTAGCCATGAATTAAGCATGGACAAAGGTATTACAGATGTAATATTTGCCTTCAAAGAAAAGATTTTTTAAAAAAGGAACTCACGTGATTCTGAAAAAAAACCCCACAAAATTGTGAATTTCATATTTAGTGAAAAAATTTGCTTAGACAGACAAGTATGTTACAGAAGATTGTGAACCAGCAGAGAATGTCTGTAATGCTCCTGATATTTCTGACACCAACCCAAAAACATCAATATAGAGATGAGGAAATTGAACCAAATTTGACCCAAATTTTGTAAAAGTTTCAGGCTCGACTTGGAGTCAAAAAATTTGGGGTTCGGTAACAGTGAGGTCCCTTCAGACTCCAGAGTATGGGTGAAATCCCAAGGGAGATGCAAAAACAGAATGAACAGTTATACTTGATCTTGCCTCAACTCTCCTTGGCATCCTTGTAGTCTTTTGGCATCTTCTTCTGGCCTCTGGCTGACTTTGCGTGCCACAAGGTCACTGCTGAGACCTGTGATTAGGAAGCCATGGTGACATGGGCCAAGCATGGGCTCATGGACCAATGTCTGCACGTTCCAGGTGACCTCTGAGGCTCAATCCAGACCTCAATGGTGACCCCAAGAAACATGATGTCTGCCCGAGGCTTGAATAGACCAAAAATGAATGATGAGGAACTGTTGGATGCCATAAGGATGCCCAATAGAGGTGCGGCAAGGAGAGTGTTTGTAATACGTTAAACTGCTGGTTACATATTATGATCATTATATGACCAATTGAAGCCAAAACTAAGGATGGATTCTAAAAAATAATGGTAAAATTTTTCCTTTCTGATCTACTCAAAAACCACATCAAAAACCCATATGTGGTAAGGAATATTTATGAATCACAGTAATAGGGGGAATCAGACAGTCTATTGCCTAGAAGGAAAGTAAATCAAATATACTGAAGTCTTGGACCGATAACCAACAGATGTAACAGGTAGGGTTGAGCCAATCTTGAGATTTCAAGATCAATTTTAAAATCTGATTTCCGATCATTTTCCAGCCAATCTTGAACCCGATCGCAATCATGAAATTTGCTCGATCGCCGATCGGAATTCGATCTTTTCCGATCCCGATCCTCAACCCTAATCAATGTGTGCAACTTTTATGTCATACAGTACAGCATGACAGATCCAAATGGCCCCATTTGACTTTGGGCTGCTCCTAAGAAAATTGTCTAATTGGTCCTTTGGTTTTCAGCCTTTAACCCCCATATAGAGATTTGGACATTGCCAAAGGGAAACCACTGGCTTGCTACATCTTGGAATAGTCCTCATTCAGTAGAAACTGGTCCAGGGAGAGACGCTGGTGTCAGGCAGAGTAATGCTAAGGGACAGGCTAAGGTCAGGGCAGGCAGAGTTTGTGCACTACAGGCAATAAGTCAGGGCAGGCAGAACAGGATCAGAGTCAGGGAACAAGCCAAAGTCAAACACATGTAAACAGGTATTCTTCTAGCATCCCCTCAAAGGATGGAAATTGCACATAGAAACATAGATAATAGTCAATCCAAAAAGGTATAAAAGTACAAAGGTATAGACTAATTTGTCTCAATTTTTTTCTGCGTTTGACTTTAAAAATTCCATCAAAAACTGCAACAAAAACTACATGTGTAACTCAAGCCTCGAAGAACCTCCACAAATCTTCCCTAAATGATCTACCCTACAACAGTCTGTATAACAAATATCCAGGTGTATGTAAAGGTAACGATCGCCATAAATTGACCATCAGAAGGAATTGCTTTCGCTCGACGGCGTAGATAAAAATCGGTGAACTTTTTCGTTACGGCAAAACTTTATGAGCTCGAAAAAGCATTTTATTATTTTGCTCTTTTGCTCACCTTTTATCATTAAAATAAAGGACATGAGTTGTAAAAACCAAAATAAATATGCACATAATTTTAAGGCAAGAAGTACGGGTATAAATCTTGCTCGGAGCAGCTGTACTATAACAATAATTTGCGCACTACAGCTGCCACAACAATATCAAATTTTATAGGTAAAAAAACAGTGGAAAGTTTAATGGAAGAGAAGAGTTTGATATATATTTTGCTATAAATAAACATTATCTAATGAAGGAAGGCTGCGATTATTTCTCGGCAGCAGATCATTCCCTATAATATATCTTTTCTCTCGCGAGGAGATGAAATTGGCAATCATACTTAAGCATCTATAACAATACAAATCTATATATGCTAATAGCCGGGGTCCTCATTGCTATGTATGATGGCGGTTTAACAGTCAGCTGCCGCTACACTAAATCTTCGCCTTAATTGTATGACATCCGATAAAATAAGATACAAAAAGTACAATTCATTTGGGTTCGACAATAATCCTTTATATTTGGGGCTTTAATGATAACAATTGGAATATCTGAGAAATCAATACTGTTAACTAGAGACGATATCAGATAAGATGGCCAGTGTCTACTCTTTCCATAGACTTCTAGATAGGTAATAGTTATGGGTAGGGTTGAGCCGATCTTGAGATTTCAGGATCGTTTTTAAAATCTGAATTTCGATCCCGATCGTGAAATTTGCTCGATCGCCGATCTGGATCCGATCTTTCCCAATCCCGATCGCTCAACCCTAATGTTAGCTTTTCACACAATGATTGGCAGTATCAATGTATGACAGTAACCATGCATTGTGGGAACTAACGTAAGAACTCGATCCTGCCTAAAAAGATCGGGATCGGAATTCTGATCGCAATCATGAAATTTGCTCGATTGCCGATCGGAATCCAATCTTTCCCGATCCCGATCACTCAACCCTAATGTTAACTTTTCACACAATGATTGGCAATATTGATGAATTACAGTAACCATGCATTGTGGGAACAAACGTAAGAACTAGATCCCGCCTAAAAAGATCAGGATCGGAATTCTGATCGCAATCATGAAATTTGCTCAATTGCCGATCGGAATCCGATCTTTTCCGATCCTGATTGCTCAACCCTAGTTATGGGTAATACATGAAAATTCTGAATGGTCGACCCCTGGACATTGCTATCCCCGCTGTCAGCTGAAAAGCGAATACAATTGTATCCTGCCTAGACAAACAGGATGGACTCCAGGGTGATACATTGTGGTAGACTAGTACGTTGTGGCATAAATGGCGCGACAAAAACCGCAGTGTTTTACAGTCACTGCAAAGTGCATGGGATTCTAGTAAAATAATCCTGCTATATACATAATACTAGAGGAGAAATAGAGGAGAAACAAATACAGACCACCGCACCGCGTCCTGGTTTTCCTCCTCTATTGCTCCTTAGATATTATGGATTTCTTGTGCGGGCTTTTCTTGCTGCAGGTATGTGCACAGGGATTATTTTGGCAGCATTTTTTATAACCTTATTTCGATCTCTTATTGTCTGAGCACTCTAGGATGATACTATACCGGCTCCGGCACCTCTCTCCATGCCATCGTTGTATGTTGTCCATCCTTCCTCCTTCCTTATTTATTGATATATATTTTTTATGACTTGTGATATAAATAAAGGATGAAATATTATTATTACATTGTGTTGGTAGAATTTTATTTTTTTACAAAAAAATAACCATTATTTGTATAAGAGGATTCCAAGGATCACAATATTATTGGTCTGGCACCTCAACTATTTGAAGGGGTCGCAACACTTGGCTGAATGCTGCGTCCTCTTCCACATTTGCCCATTTTCCTGTAGCAGTGATGCAGAGTATTACAGATTTGTCCCATTCCATTGCCGATGGAAACAATGGAAAGGTCAGAGTTTGGCTGAGTACCGCAGCCCTTTTACATAGCCAATTGGTGGCAGTGCCGAGAATTGGACCTCCGTCAATTTGATAATATTGGCCCATGCTAAGAATGGACCATCAACATTCTGAGGCTAGAAAATCTTTTAGCCAACCTCATAAGGTCTAATACACATCTTACGGCTCCCCTGTTTCTCCGGAGCCAATCCTTCCCAATACCACGCCAGTCATGTTTCCTCTGGTGCGGATGATCACTAGCACAGCAATGGCCTCGGCGGTGCCGACATGTCACCGATACAGTCAGTGGTTAGTAGTGATGAGCAAGTCTCGTGAGATGCATCTCAAGGATATTTGGGAGGTTCGTCTGCAACTTTCAATTGAGACTAAACAATTTCCTGCTCCAGCTTTGACGCTTGCACCAAAGGATCATGAATCGATTTACTCCACATGACTACTGAAGCTCAATCACAGGCCATAGAGGCCCCCTTGGAACCAATGATGTAATCTAGAAGGCCAGAAGAGGCCGGAAGAGGCTGGAGGGAATACTGGACACTGGCAGAGCCCTAGAGAGTATAAGCTGCTTATTTTTAGGAACCCCGCCCTGTGGCCTCCGATCATTACACTCTTGGGTCTTAATAATAGAGTCTAATAGCAAACTATGGGTAGCAATAAGTTGAATTTTTTGCAAAATTCATACCTAACCCAGTTTGTATAGAATCTTTGCAGTTAGCTGCAGTGATCACATGTTGTATCAACAAACCAGTACAGGAGCAAGAATCATTGACCCAAAGCGCCAAAGGACTGGTAAGAGGAATATTAATTCTTCAAGGCAATGGGCATCCCCTTTAAGGCTGAGGCCCCATGTTGCATAAAAACGTTGCATTTTTGTTGCAGATTTTGCTTCATTTTTTTAAAGCCAAAGCCAGGAGTGGATTGAGCAGAAGGGGGAAGTATAAGAGCTTGTTATATATTTCCCATTCCTATTGTAGCCATTCTTGGCTTTGGCTCAAAAAAAAAAAAAAAAAACGCAACTAAATTTGCAACAAAATTGCAACGCAACGTGGAGCTTCAGCCTAACTTTGTCTCCACTTTCAGAAGAGCAAAGACAGAAATGATATTGCCTTCATGTTTTGGTTGCATAAATCAGAAGAGAAGGGAAGGATGTTTTTTGGATCAGTGAATGGAGTGGTAATAATATCACGGGGCGGCCATGTTACCACGACGCAGTTATCCAAGCATATGAGGCAGAGTGAGATTAATGTCTGAAAGAAAACACAGGTTTTAGATTAGAAGCGGCATCATGATAAACATTTATACCTCACAACCACTAATGCATTTTTCTGTGACTCCAGAGAGACTGCCAGCCTCACTTCATCGCAGGTGGTCTGTTCCTTATTCCGGGACCAAACAGCACATTAATCCCTTGTGCCAGATGCCATCATTGCTCTTACATCTGTGTGATCTTTCCTATTTATCTGAACATTATGCTCACCAGGAAAGCATCCAAGCTCTCGAAATAAATCTGGGAATTCCGTAAGTGTCTCGCCATTGGGTTCAGCACAATCTATGGTTCCATTAGTCACTCATTTTACGCTGGCATCGTATAATATACAGATAGGATTAGTCGCTCACTGGAAATTTGCACCACCTTAAATCATTATAGAGAAAGACAAGGTGTAACCAGATAGAAGAGTGAATACAGTATCTGATATACTAGAGATGAGAGAATCAGTTTGTTTGACCCAGAATTTCTAGAACTTCACACCTGCGTTCGGGCTTCCGTTCCTCGGGTCCACTTAGGGGAAACCTAATCCGCTTACAAAACAGTTATCGGCAGAAACCAATGGACACCATAGACTATAATGGTGTCCACCAGGTTTCCGTCCCAAAAATGCACATTTTTCAAGCGGATTCGGGGACAGAAACCCCAAACGGAATACAGGTACAGGTGTGGACCTAGTCTAAACTAAAAAAGATACAACCGATATGACTGAACTTCCTGTTGCAACTTTTCCAAGTTGGCCACTGTCACAAAAAATGGCAACAATTTTGCAACATCATGTTTTATGGACTTTCCATATAACAAGGCTTTGTTCTCATGTGTATTGTGGAATCCGTTGATATCTGAAGCTATAACATTAGGTTGGACGTATCGTATGATGGATCCCAGTGGCATTCACAAGACTCTCTTGACACAATTGGGAAAAACTCCAATACATATAGATGTATTCTTTCTTACCTATCCACTTGGACGGAAGTATATAGATATGAGTGTCATGAGATGTACCACTGTTAGGTTTGAGCCGATCTTGACTTTTCAAGATCGATTTTAAAATCCGATTTCCGATCATTTTTCATTCGAACCTGATCTCGATCCCAATTCCGATCCCAATGTAAGTCAATGGGATTTTTTTTACTAATCGGAGATCGGATTTTAAAAGCAATTCTATTCACTATACAGCATGGAATCTAACAATTGAACGCTTTAATTGTTAGAATCCACGCTGTGTAGTGAATCACTAAGTAGCCAGAGGATTTTTTTTTAATCCTCTGGCTACTTAGTCCCCCCTGGTGTCCACTTACCTGCAGAGATGGCTGCTCCGGTGTTCTTCTTCGCCTCGTTGCCACTCCACACTGCTCTTCTCGCCTCACTACCCCCTGCCTCCCAGATTAGGAGAGTGTGGGCGGGTTAGGAGAGTGTGTGCAGGTACTGGGAGGGGAGACGTCACATCTCCCCACCCTGTACCCGCCCACACTCTCCTAAGCCACAAGCCCCGCCTTCCTTGCTCTTTAAACACTAACCCAGGAGGCGGCGGCAGAGAGGCAAGAAGAGCAGCGTGGAGCGGCAGCGAGGCGAAGAAGAACACCGGAGCAGCCATCTCTGGAGGTAAGTAGCTACTAGAGATGTTAGTTTAGTCTCCCATTGGAATGAATGGAGGCAGCTGGCGTGCAGGGGGTTAAGGCTGTGT
The DNA here is from genome assembly GCF_031893055.1 of Leptodactylus fuscus. Taxonomy (NCBI): domain Eukaryota; kingdom Metazoa; phylum Chordata; class Amphibia; order Anura; family Leptodactylidae; genus Leptodactylus; species Leptodactylus fuscus. Next base: position 82,665,048 of record NC_134272.1, read on the forward strand.
GCCGGCTGCTTCCATTCATAACTATGGAATAGCAGTGGAGCCTTCACACTGAGTATACACTCCACTCAGAATGAGCGGAGCGTATACTCAGTATGAAGGCTAAGCAAAGCATTGTGGGAAATACTACCGATCTCGATCCCACCTAAAAAGATCGTGTTCAGAATTCCGATCGCGATCGTGAAATTTTCTTGATCGCCGTTCGGAATCCGATCTTTTCCGAACACGATCACTCAACCGTAACCACTGTTCCAAACTAAATGATTTTATGATACTCTGTCACAAGATATCCATCCTATATATCTCTGTATAGATGACCACCTAGTGGTTGTGTTGCAAATTGCAGGCTGTCGAGGATATTGCCAGAATGTCAAAATTGGAACTCTAACCAAATTATGGACATCATTGGCTTAAAAATATGTCTTTGGTAGAAAATCAGTATTCCATCAGATCTATAGCTGTTACATTTTTTTGGTAAGAGCATCTCACGAGCTTGTGCCCTATACATCATAGAAAAAAAAAAAACTAGACTAGTTTCACTTGCCCTTCGCTATAAGTTTTTAGTCTTTCCATCATGTACGCCTTGACTGACAGAAACAACGAAACATCTTCTGGATGGATCTTCTCTTATGGATGCAAAAATCTAACTTTTATAAATGCTCGTGTGACGCCATCCTTTGAGTTTCGGATGGCTAAAAAAAATTGAAGTTATAAAATTTTCATGTCTTTTCATAAGGGAATAACTTCATAAACCGAGGATAATTTGAAATGCAAAACAAAGATGCCTTTTAAAATGTTGTTTTTTGGGGAAAAAAAAGTTTCTTTAAATATTTGAAAAAAAAAAACTGATAAATCAGAAATATTAAAGAAAACTCATTTACATTAAAAAGACTTTTAGAACCGTATGTTTTTGTATAATTTGTGTTTTGTTTGTTTGATCCAGTAAAGACAGACTTGCAAATCAATCTCTAAAAAAAATTTTAACGATGGCCCCTTCGTAGACTTCACGATTTGCAAAAAATAAGGTTGTCGGAACAGAGAAGAGAATTGACTTTGTGTGTGTGCTGAGTCCGTCTTGTGTTCCTCTGACCTGAAGAGCACCCACTAATATGGTTCGGAGTTTGTCCTTATGGCAAATCAAAAGGGCCAAAAATTATTTGGGTTGACAGTTTTGTTTTGGATTGAACTTGTACTTTGGAATCCTCAGCCAAACCAAAAACTCTTCCAAAAAGAAGAGCTAAGAAGTTGTAGACATCTCTTTCAGGGTTCCTGCACCTTACCAGTAAAGGGCGGGGTATTGTTGGCTGGATGAGATGCCTTAGGTGCAGCTTGGGAGAAGAGGAGACTGGTGAAGAACTAGTAGGGGGCAAGAACCCCCAAAATAGCCATATACAGATGGATTGTTCTTTTGCTCTTCCTTTTGGAGGAGTCTGAGGTTTAGCTATTTTTTGTACTATTTTTTCTATGGCCCATTTGCACCTTCTTTGAATGTCACGTGCAATGTAATTCCAAAGTTGGCCTTACATTATAAATAGTCACAGCTATACGTCTCAATCACCCCAAGGCCTAGCCCAACATGCATATGTTCTTGATGGGTAAGCCTCTGTCTGATGCCTCTCCTGGATGATCCTCATGGATGCCTCTCCGGGATTCATTTCCTGAGTCTCCTCCTGAATTCCACTGCAAGATGTCTAAAATGAAACATGCTCAACACTTCTTTTCCCCATCTGTCATAGAGGGAAAGTCAGGACACCCCAAAATCTTACTTAGTCAACTGGTCCTCTCCAAAAGTCTTGGGTTTGTAAGACCTTTATCTGATGTGTGTTTGTACCTTAAATGGGTTTCCCAGGATTTCGAGCAAAGTCAGGGGCAGGTGGGGTGAGTGTAAAACAAAAATAAGATAAAGTCATCTATTCTCAATGCTCTGTTACCCAGTCTTGGTCCCCTTTTTTTTTTCCTGTGGGGGTCTCAGTGGCCATATGACCCAATCTTGGCTCTCTTTTTCTCCCTCTGGGAGTCTCCGTGGTCATATGACCCAGTCTTGGTCCCCTTTTTCTCCCTCTGGGGGTCTCAGTGGTCATATGACCCAATCTTGGCTCTCTTTTTCTCCCTCTGGGGGTCTCTGTGGTCATATGACCCATTCTTGGTCCCCTTTTTCTCCTTCTGGGGGTCTCAGTGGTCATTTAACCCATTCTTTGTCCCCTTTTTTTTCCCTCTGGGGATCTCAGTGGTCATATGACCCAATCTTGGCTCTCTTTTTCTCCCTCTGGGGATGTCAGCGGTCATTTAACCCATTCTTTGTCCCCTTTTTTTTCCCTCTGGGGATCTCAGTGGTCATATGACCCAATCTTGGCTCTCTTTTTCTCCCTCTAGGGGTCTCAGTGGTCATATGACCCAATCTTGGCTCTCTTTTTCTCCCTCTAGGGGATCTCAGTGGTCATATGACCCAATCTTGGCTCTCTTTTTCTCCCTCTGGGGGTCTCAGTGGTCATATGAGTCTGTTGGCTTCCAACGCATTGAGTCCTGGTACCAGTGGTCATATGAGTTTGTCTGCTTTCTATATGGTGAGTAATGGCACAACCCGAGGATGCCAGGACTCACCACTTTGGAAGAACAGAGACACATACGACCACTGAGATCCCCAGAGGGAGACAAAGGGAGCCAAGACTGGGCAAAGGAGCACTAAGAATAGATAAATATGTCTTTTTTTTTTACCCAGCAACAGAGCACTGGGGATAGGCGACCATATTTTTCTGTTTTACACCCACCCCGTGTGTCCCTTTAAGAACTAAATCACCAGTTCTTCTCTATCTACATGTTCCATTTACAAATACTATTATGCTACGACAATGGTATTTACTATAGCGCTGTATACCTGCCTCCCATCGCCAGGACATTTAGGTGTTTTATATACCTCTCAGCCTCCACTTTAGAGCCGCGGCACAGTCCATATTGATATGATTCTTAAACAAACAGGAGGGCGCAGTAACTCATTCCGTGACCTTTTAATATTTCTGCCGCTTGTTGTCACAGTCACTAACCACTTTCTTCCCCAAGGTGATGGATTATTTAATTAACGCCTGACCTTTCCAGTACTACTTGTTGACCATGTACATTTTGCTCTGTGCCTTCAATATCATTTAGTCACTTATGTTGTATTTTGCCGGGTTACTCGCGCAAAAATGTAACAACACCGAGCAGACAAGAAATGGACCCCGCTGCTAATTTATCTAGATAGCGGCTGCAACCAGACTTTGAGAAGTGTATATCATTAGGTTGTAAGTAGCATTGCGGTGGTTTTTGGACATAATGGTTATTTATGGTCTTAAAGGAGAACACTGGGAATTCTGAATTATTCATAATGTTGTTCCACCCATTTGCTAAGCAGCGCCCCCGCTCTTCCGGGTCTATACGCTTTCTTAGCACATACTATACTATTTTCTTTGTAACAAGCCTGACCGTAGATTTGGTAAGAGTAACACATCTTAGGGATTGAGAGTTCTTTCTTCTTGAAATTCCTAGCAATTTACTTGGGTAGACCATCAATAGCAAATCAGTGGGGGGTCCATGTCTTGGAAATCCTACATGGTAGAAATTGGTAATAGTGACCAGTCTAGGGGTAGCAATTTGGGATTCTCTCTGTATAAGTCCATACTTCCTTGTTGGGGGTTAGAAAAATGGAGGGAACAGACTTACCTATACATTGTACTTATACATTGATCTAATGCTTTGTTACTCTTTTAGTATAACAAAGACTTGTGTATTGCGAACCCCAAACAATTTAGTTTATGCTGAGCCAAAAATTTTTGAAAAATTAGTAACTAGTATTGGGCAAATCGTCTGGATTCGTCCCAAATTGTTTGGTTTTTGATTCATCTTGGAGCAAACTTAAATGGCCACCGTGACATGATGGGACTGGGGTAGGGTTGAACCGATCTTGAGATTTCAGGATCGATTTTAAAATTCGATTTCTGATCATTTTCCAGCCGATCCCGATCGTGAAATTTGCTCGATCGCTGATCAGGATCCAATCTTTCCCGATCCCGATAGCTCAACTCTAGTCAATGCTTCTCTATGGGAAAAGTCACTTTTGGGGTTGAGCCGATCTCCAGATTTCAAAATTTGATTTCCGATCAATTTCCAGCCAATCGCGATCGTGAAATTTGCTTGATCGCCGATCGGGATCCGATCTTTTCCGAACCCTAGTCTGGGGCTCATCTGAGGAGGAAGACAGAGATTTCTGGAGGCCACGAGAGCTAACAGAAGGTGAGTATAAATGTTTTTTGTTTTTTTTTTACACCTGCTTTGACCCTAAATCTTATGATAATCTGGGGTCTAAGAGACCTCAGAGTATAAAAATGTCACTTCCATCTGAACAAGTTTGGAACAAACCAAGCCAGAAGATTGTTTCGAAAGAACATTAAACAAAACGAATCTTGAGAGGTTTGCCCGTCCTTATTCACAACAAACCAATTACACCTCTACTGAGCATGCTCATTGCTGCTCTATTCATTTCGTATGGGAGAATCAGTTATCTCAAATACATGGTGCGGTAGGTGCACACTCGGCCTCACCATCAGGACAGGAGAACCGAATCCCCATCATCCCATTATCCCCTATCTTATTACTAGGGATAACTACAAAACTCAGTACAACCCCTTTAAGTAAGAGAAGCGACGGCACAGGTTCTTATTCCTGTGGATTTAGGCTAGCCGCACATCTTGACGCCGCAGCCACTTGAGCCTTCATTAGGGGCCAGAACTCCTGTTTTCTCCTGTCGGGCTTTATTAAAGTTGAACGTGATGGTAAAATGACATCTAGAATAGAATAAGTTCACAATACGAGGACAGGCAAGAACCCATTAAAGATACTTATACATGTATGAAAGGACTTGTCACCCGGCAGCTCCGCCGAGCGGCTTATCAGAGGTTCATTGTCACATCCTAATTGTCGCCAATTTCACATTTTCAGTCCCTTATTTAGGTGCAACTGCATTAAACCCCCGCGGCCGCCCCTATCACTCGCAGTCTGTCAAGATCTGGAGTTATTTCATTCCCTCTAATCCTCTTTACTGCGGTTCTTGTCTCACTAAACTTCTGCTCCTTGCTAAATCTCCTGTGCTGTATATCAGATATTCCATTCATTTGGCATCCTGTAATCCGGCAGCCGGACGGGATCTTTAGTACGTAGACCATTAAGGAGGACCGATAAGCTGACATGTCGGTTATATGACACACTCTCACTCCCAAAATTGTAACAACTCTGAAAAATGTGCATTGTGTTGCCCCCCTGTTATTCCTCCTGGAAAAGTATGAATGCATTGACAGTGGGGTATTAGCCAAGGCTAAGTGGTGTAATACTGAGACCAATGTACAGGAATAGGAATCTGTACATAAGAAAAGTCTATTTGAGTTTTCTTATCCCCCCCCCCCCAAAAAAAAAAAAAAAAAAAAAAAAAAATCATCTCAGCACGCTCTTTGGTTGTATAAATTGGCTTATTCTTCCTTAAAGGCACTGATCTCAGTGCTATTAAAGGGGTTTTCAGGGCTTCAAATATTGATGACCTCTCCTAAGAGTAAAAGCCAACATCCTTAAGAATCAGCTGTTCTCAGAGAATGGATCAGGAAGCAGACAGCTCCGTTCTCTGCGCAGTGGTCAGACCTGGTACTGCAGCTTAGTTACTATTCAAATGAATAGAATCAGATCTGCAGTACCTGGTCCAGCCACTACATATATAACAGCGCTGTCTGCTTCCTGCTCCATTCTCTGTTCACTGATCACGTATCGATGACTTATTCATATTTATTACAGGACAGCGCATCGTACAATACTAATGCTATACTGTATAGGGTCCGTCATGTCTAATATATTGCATGGTCTCCATATGAATCCAACATTTGTTCGACTTTAATACCTTAACTTTAACCCCTTCCTGCCTGGGTCAGTGACCATGGACAGCAGCTATTCTGCAGGTTTACGGTGACACATCCACCCATCGATGGCGTCTGACAATGCTCGATGTCCTTTTCTCCGTGTCAGTCTAGAGAAGGATCTCGGGGACGTAAATTGTGACAGTAGAGGGCTACACCAATTATGGATGAAGGGATAACATCTACTCCCACCGCCTGATGTGATTCCATCGCCGTCGCCGCTGAATTTATAAGACAGCGCGCCGCTGCGGCTTATGAAGTGACAAATACTCCTCCGTGACACTGACTGACTTATCTGATCAATTTCACTTGTCTAAGATGCGGTTATGAATGGCTTCTTGTTGTTGACAGATGGTATAAAAGCTTCATACGTCGGCTCATACACAAGACCTCATCTGCCACCGCCGCCGCCGCTGCGAGGGGGTGCGGGCTGTGACAACGCTTCACAACACCAAAGCTGAAGCTCGACTGGTCGGGGGGGAATTCGTAGCTTTACAAAAATCATGTATATCTATATACAAATACAATAATCAATCTCTAATCAAAGGATTGATCGTCCACCATGCTTTACACTGCAGCTTTGTCACTCCAGATAGACTGTAGACTATTAAATGTTATGTGGCCCATTGGGTCCCCTAAACCTCCAGGGCCAAGTAGTGACTGCTACCTCTGAACCCCCTAAGTCTGGATGGGGAAGAAATTGTCTCTAGGTGAGAATTGGTCAGGTGGGGGACAGACCCATTAAATTAAATTGTCCAGGATTATCAAAACATTGCTCCTTTCTATCAGAAACAGTGCCACAGCTGTGCATAGGCCGTATCTGTTATTACAGTTCACTTCCGTTGAAGTGTGTCGGGCAGAGCTGCAATACCGCACACAACCTGTGAACAGGTATGGCGCTGTTTTTTAAGAAAGCCTATGTTTTACTAATCTTGGACAATCCCTTTCAGATTACACTGCCACAATGCAGTATCGTAATGGTCAGTATCAAATGACAAACTCAGCTCAACATACAGGACCCAGATCAGCTCTAAGGAATGGGCAGGGGCTGTATTCTTCCTGCAACGGGGCTCAATGTAGCAGCCGCCATTAGAGGGGAAATCAGCCACCCCATCACAAAAATAGTGATCAGATGTCCCCAAAGGTCTATTGTGATCTTATGGGGACACAATGTGAAAAAAATAAAAAATAAAAAAAAAATAAAAAAAATAATAGGAAAAATTTAAAAATAAATAAATAAATAAATAATCAAAAGCAATAAATAAAATAATATTTTAATAAAACGTGGAGTCCCAGCCAGACATACAAGGATCACATCTATAGGAGTATTATGGGATGGGAAGATACAGATATAAGACATCCTGATGTGGTGGCCGGACATGAAGGACTGACGGACATCACTACAGGATTTCCTGACTGCAGGGCAGACTTCACCTTTAAGAGCCCTGGACGACTTCTAAGTGTTGGCCCTCATCTGTGAAAACATCTCTGGCCCCTGCAAGCCTCAGAGGGCCCTGCTACGACCGAAGTGTTTTACTAAGGAGATGCAAGTTAATATTTTAACACCTGTAAAGACAAGTTACCACCCAAAAGTATAACCCCCCCCCCCCGAGCTGGTATTATTGTATTGCACAGGATGACTCTACCGTGTAAATGATCAGGTCATGGGGGCTAATGGGCGTACAAAGGGAACCTTTACTCTGCTGTATACTACACCGGACACCCGCTGCAGATGGCATGAATATGAGTGTAACGTAATACAGTTTGGTCCAAGAAATTTCTTCTTACCGTGCCATGTTATTACCACTTGGTGTAAAAAAGGGTTAAAAGGAACAGGAACTTTCTTTTTTCTTTTATGATTGATTTTTGATGAAATAATGTTGCAATATCTTTTCTAGAACTTTGTATAGCGCTGCTCAAGGTTCCTCTGCCCTCTAGATGAAGTGAACTGCGCCAGGGGACCACTGAAGCCCAGTCGCATGGGGCGTACCAATGTCATGATATCACCCCCCCCCCCTTCCAGACCACAGTCTAATGTCCTATTTACACGCACTATAATGTCCCAAAGTGGTCTCCAGACAGTGTAATAGCAACCCCCTCCTCACCCATAGCAGCCCCTCCATACAATATAAGGCCCCACATTCGCTCCTCCACACAGTATAATGTCTCATAGTAGCCACTTCAAACAGTATGTCACATAGTGGCCTCTGTATACAGTATAATGTCCCATAGTGGCCTCTGTACACAGTATAATGTCCCATAGTGGCCCCTGCACACAATATTATCCCCCATAGTGGCCCCTGTACACATTATAATGTTCTATAGTAGCCCCTGCACACAGTATAATGTCCCATAGTGGCCCCTGTACACAGTATAATGTCCCATAGTGGCCCCTCCACACAGTATAATGGTCCATCATGGCCTTACTTACCAATTCCCGCTCCTGCTCATGGCTGCCTCCGTTTCCCGTTCTTCTCCCCAGTGGCTCCAGCGATGTGATATAGGGTGCATGGGGCCCCCTGGAGGTCAGAAGGGGAAGCAGAGACAGCCGTCAGCAGGAATTGGGATTGGTAAGTAAATTGGACCTGTTACCTGCTCCCTCAGGTCCCCAAGCCGCTACGGCAGTACTTATGTCACTACTGACATAGTCATGGACCTCTCCTATAAATTCTGGTTTATATTGCTTTATTTTTTTTAACCAGAATTGCCTCATTTCAGTGGAGAAAACTTAGTTGCGACCCATTACA